>NW_020799109.1:33514496-33580701 GCF_003259725.1 Athene cunicularia
GTTTTTTTTTTTTTTTTTTTTTTTTTAATAATGGAGAACAATATATTATAATATAGAGATAAAATCTGGTTTTCACAGCTCTCCTTCAGTGCAAGTTTTTGGTGATTCTCTCCCTCTTTTTCAGAAAATTCATGTTGCTGACAGCTCTCTCTCCCATCCTTCTCCCTTGCTGATGCTTATTGGAAAGATGGTGGGAATCAGAAGGATGGCAAAGTCCGTCCTCTGTCCACATGCCCTTCTCATCTGAACCAACTTTGGCATCTGGGACACCCCAAGACACATTCATTGCTTCATGTCTTCCTACTCTGTACCTCACTGTGGACAAGGAGGCAATGGCCAGCTCCTCTAACAGTGACACCGAATCTCTCAAATGAGCCAGTTTCCTTTAGATGTTACATAGTTGGTTTGAAAACGATATTTAAGTGTTTCACAGTAGAAAACATTAGTGCAACAGCATTTGCTCAGGGACCTATGTGAAGAGTGCTATCTAATACCTAATGTTAGTTGGCTTAGTTGTTCACAGAGAGTGGGTTTTCAATAAACAAAACATTTACTATGATAATGATACAGCAAACACACACTGTGCCAAATGACTGTTAAAAATAATTTGTCGTTGGCATGGGAAAATTGCCATTTGTAAGTTGCATAACAATACTGCTTTTAAGAGTACCCAAAGTACTTGAGATTGTCTAGTTTCCATTCAAATAAGTGATTTCATAGCCAATTATCAAATATTAATCGGGAAGGTGAAAAAAATATTGTATTTTTTGCATCCTTCTGGCTTAAATTTCAGAGCTTCCACACTTAAAAAAAAAAAATTAATAAGATGAACTATCGATTTAGAAGCCTTACAGAAGTTTTAAAACATAACCAGTAAAGTCAGTGCAACAGAGAGAAAAATCCCTCCTGCAAGTTCACAATCCTTCCCTCCCCCTTATTTCAGCATACTTCCATTTAGAAACTTTTTTTTGGTGTAATTTAAATTCTTTCTGAATCGCTTTAAACTAATTGCAACAACTTGGGGTACTACCTTTAGAGGAACTATGTAGGTTTGAGTATCTCTTTTTATTTGTTCAAAATTTGTCCTTGAATCTAAACTTTCTCATGCAAGGAGATATGTCACAATATATTTTAGACTTTCAAAATTCAAAGAAAAAAATATTTTTCTAATTTTTCCAGTTCTAGCAGTTTTAACTTGCTTTAGGTGATTTCAGTTTTTGTTTCTTTGTTGTCTACAGAATGATAAATGTTTTCCTTCCATTTTGTTCTTTTCTCTTTTTCTATATTAAATTCTGCTATAGTAGATTTTATTATTTGTGTATGTTGTCAGGGTAGCTTTTCCACTAGATGTGGTTGGAAGCAACTAGAAGGAGAGTCAGCTAGACTGGGTCCCTTGATAGCCGTTTTATGAACACTGTACTTTCAGTCAGTGATGCATAGTTACAATACACTGGCTCTTTAGATGGCAAGAAGAAATCTAGTAGTTCCTTGAAGATTTTCCCTTGCTGGAAAAAATAAGCAGTATAAGCACATAAGCAATGTAGCTCTGTAACCACTTTCACCCCTCATTTACTGAATAATGGGAACAAAAGCTCTTGTACCTTTTTGAAGTTTCAAGCTATGGGGTTTTCTATCCTATCAAACTCCAGTTATGGTGCTGTGCAATTCCTAGTTCACGTAATTGTTGTTAGCTAGAATGAGACAAACTATTGTACTTTCCTGCTTTTCTGTCTGCTTTCTGGTTCAATTCTGGTGTCACATCCACCAACACAGTGATTCACGTAACTTCTTGAATATCAGGATGTCAGAACATCAGAAGATCAACACCAGTGGGAAGACTGGACATTTCCTAGATGCATCCAGATCTAATCACCACACCCAGAAGTGGTAGGCGACCAGAACAATCAGTCTACACATATGTAGACCAAATCTAAGGTATGCCCCCTCTAATGGTAATAAGACAGTACTTACATATACATGTAGTAGTACATACATGGGATAGCAGCATGACCTGTTCTGCCCCTCCAGTTCTGAAGAAACAATGATGTGCAGTTTGTTATAATTTTAGATACCCAGTCTAGAGGTAGCTCCAACTTTGTGGTGTAGTTTGTATAGTCAGCTTTTATACATAGATGAATTATGTGATTGCCTGCTTGAGGTTAATTGGTTTGCAACAGAAGTTTTCTCTTTTCTTTGATAGCATGTCCATTCAAGTTGCTGTCATAAGTGTCTCTTTTTTAAATAACCCGTTTCTCTTTTGAGTATCCATTTTGTTATAATTTTCTTCAGATATATGTCAATACTCTTTTAAGACATGATTGTCTTCCTCCTATTTCCAGATGTGGTTCTACATGTCCTTAAAACATTCCTCTTCATGCATACATTCTAACTGCAGGATTTTTATATTTTTCAACCCTGAAGATTCAAATTGCATAAGCACAGATAAAAGAATATAATTTGGTATAAGTATATTGCATAGATACAGATGATATATCTATATTACACATATAACACCTTTCTAAGTCCTTGTTATTTGCATCTTAACAAGCATCTGGTTATGGCAATGTTAACAATACTTATTAGATGCCTTTATTGAAATTCATTTGACTTTCTTCAGACTACAAAAGCCTTTCATAGGTTTCCTTCCTATCCTGCTGTGCTTAGCTACAGAAGTGTCTTGCACCTCTCTCTCCAAGAATAAATATAAATCTACCAAAGAGGTAGAGGAGATTTTTGAACTGCATGGCTTTGCACGTAAGTCATAATTCAGCTAAGTATCACCAGTTTTGCTTATTGATTCTACATAACTCCAGAGGAAGAACTTGAAGAAAGTAGAAGTGCCTTTATATTGGACAGGTTCAGCCACTTTCATGGAAGATGACACTTCTTTGTAGAAATAGTCCCACTAAAAACCATGGCAAAACTGCCAGACCACCAGACTACTGTCTGACTTGCAATTAGTAATATACAAAGAACAGTTTCGTCACAATAATTTGGCATAAGAAGTCTAATTTTATAAATCTGGTTTTGGGCGTTAATGTACTAAACCAAAGCAGTACTGCTGTTAGAGTCTGACCTCACTCCAGTAATTGTTACTAGCAAGTACATATTTCTAGTATGCCCATATTAGTTCTACACATAGCACGTATTTCTCTCTTAAGTGTTATTGCTTCTCTTTTACGTTAAGTTTTGCACTAGTATTTGCTGCTGTCATGCCGTAAATTAACTTTCTGCTATATATTAACAAAGCTGTAATACTTGATGCCCTGGGCAAATCATGATGTATCTACACTCAAAGATCAGGGTGGCAATGAATGATGACTGCTTTGCAAAGCAGAATGTCAAATTGATTACCAATTGCAGTAGTTGGAATATAAAGCATCATAATAAAAAGACATAATACTTTATGTTGTTTTGCCCTACGAGAATATTTTTTTACAAGTGAGGTAGAGAGGTTTCTGATGGGATTAATAGCTCTACTGGTTACATGAACTCAACAGCAAGGTATGCCAAATTCTGTCCTTGTCCAATGAGAAATCACGTGTCTTTGGAGTTCACTGTTTTCATCTCACTCTAAAATGGTATTTCCTTTTGTACAAAGGGTATTTCACCCTGTTGTGTATATGTGATGATACACTGAGATGGATAGCTTTTGATCTGCATAGAAAGAACAAACATAACTCTTAAAGTCAAATTAAATAGTTAAGGACTTTAGTCACCCTAGTGTGCCTTGCAAAGTCAGGTTAGCCTGCACAAATTTTCACTGAGGTCATTGACTAAACTCCAGAGACACCTCACCTGGGTGAAACTAAGACTGGACCAAGGAGGCTCTCTGCCTCTGTGACAGCAAGACAATTCTACCTTTTCTGAGATCCTTTGTTCTCCATGAGTCCTAATTCTTGAAGATAGGAAAATAAATGCTTTTCCAGAATCCCTCTAGATCCAGAAAAACAAATAATATATTTTTAAGATAGCTAATTTTTTTCTCTCTCCTGGAATATTCCAGCAAATTCCAGCAGTCCAGCTTGTACAATCTCTTGAAGTCCTGGATTTATGTCTTATTTGGCATATATTCCCTGCACAAGTAGCCATCCTTACTCTTACATGATCCTGTTGAGGGTCAGTTAATAGATGGATAGATGGATATGTAAGATTTTTTTTCCCTGATGTGATATCAGTTGACAAAAGGATGATTTTAACACAGAACAGAGTGGAGATCTATGCCTAAATAAGAAGAAGCATTTTCATCCACCTTTGTAACTAGTTTCAATAAACACTTTTAAAAAATGCAATATTAAAAATAAGGAGGGAAAAATACTTTTTATAAATCATCTTTAGTCTGAATTTAGAGCTTTTTACACAAAGTAGCATAAAGTATAGAGCACAAGTGAATGGTAAAGTGGCACCAAATCCCTGGAGTAGGCCCACATTACATGTTTATGAAAATAATATGACACAAAGAAGCATCCATAGCTGATGAATAATTAGTGGACCTGATTTGCCTTTATACACAAAATCACCTTTAGACAATTTGAGGGCAACAAAGCAATTAGAAAAAATTGATTTTAGGTCTACAACAATGTAAAGGCACCTCCATGTAAATACAGATTGGAACCAATAGGGTTTTCTTAGTTGGATTATTAACCAGAGCCTGAGCTTCAATACCCATTTTGGCTCTTCTTCACGTTCAGAGGATGTTCTCCAGAGAAATATCAGAGTTATTTTTTGTAGGTATGGTGGAAGGCTGTCCCCCACCTCAGACCCAATTTAAATCTTCCATTTGCAGGGAGAGCACAAAACCAATGGTGTGACCATTTGCTCCCAAAACTTTCCACATCTGTCACTAAATTTTTGTTGCAGCAATATAAATTTGAATGCATCTTTCACTCTTCCCACTGCCCTCTTACAACAACCCTGTTTGTAAGAGATTTAGTAAGAAAAAGACATAAATATAGGTCAGGATTCAGTTTAGCCAAAAGATGGTGCTAACGTATCTGTGGAGTTGGTTAGCCAAAAGTGAGGAGGGAAAACATAAAATTTGTGATGATGTAAATGTGCTGCAAAGAGACATGCATTTTAAATAATGGAGCACTTATATTTACCGTATGACACTGAATGTAAACAATTTAATTTTTACAGATAACAATCAGCTTCTGTAAATGGTTTATTAGATATTAGCAGCTTAGTGGTATATTTCAGATGTAAATAGGATAAATGAAAATACACTTTCATAATAACCTTTAAATTTTGCAATTATATTATAATTCCTGTGACTGGCCTCTCTTCCTGTTAAAAAAGTAAAAATAATTGAAACAGCATAAGAAAATACCAGAAGCTTTTAAGCCAAATGGGAGACAAACTGTACTTTTTGCCTAACCAGACTTACATGTTTACTTAAATTTATATTAGGTTAGATCTAGTCCCTAAAATCTTGACATATTCTAGAAACATCATCAAATGACAGTGGTTAAATGTTGGGAGATGTATTCTGCTGGTGATAGTGCTGAAAATATGGTTCGGTAGTGGTGATAGAGACGAAAAGCAAGATTTCCCAGTTTTGCTAATAAAGAAACCCACAAGAATTCTTCCAGCCTGCATGTAAGCAAAAACTCAGTGGTGGAGGTATTTTGTTGTCTCTTTCCCCAACATATTTATGCCATAATCTGTGAATGTGCAAAAATTGTGAGGTGGGTATATATGCATTGAGTACAGTGCCCAAGAAAAAGGGGGAGGAAGCACAATAAATTATATTATTTTCCAGCAAAGGAGGATTTATCTGTAATGTTATAACCCCATAGTATCTCACCTCATATGTGAGTTTAGATGTAACACAGTTTTTGAAACCTACTAAGTTACAGATTTCCAAAAGACAAAAGTTTCCCCATAGTACCGGAGAATATATCTGTTGCTTATTGGCAGAGACTTGCAGACTCTCAAAATTACTATGGATCTGAGTTTTTCCTATGTCCTATAAGAATCCTGCTGTCAAAAACTAGAGAAGAAAGTGTTAGTGTAAATTATTCACTCTGCCATTTACTTCGTCTTTCCTCTCTACATTGTTAAATTATTTCTGTCAAACAGCAGATCCTTCAGGTTCATAAAATGCTTCTCCAAGGGTACATTTTACTTTTTAATTTTACCAGAATGCACTAAATTTAAAACAGTTTAAAACATAATCTTGGAGATATACTCCTCCTCTCTCACACACTGCACTGAAGTGTATTTGTCTATCCAGTTCTTATTTATGATGACCAAGAACTGGTGTAGAGTCACAGTGCTGATAGGAAAAACAGGGAAAACTTTCATAGAAAAGAAGATTTTCATATTCTCTTACCCACTTGCATTCTGGAGGCAGTCCTCCTTCCTGAACCCTCCAAACCAGTAGACTATTTAGAAATTATGTCATGCATCGTTTGATTTTGCTGTTGATTTTCAAGTTAATGGTTTAAACCATAGGAGGTGACTTTCCAACTTTGTTCTCAAGATGGGATCATGTCCGTTGTAATCCTTTGTAGTGGGAACTCTGTGGGTAAAAGAAGTTTGTTTCCGACCAGTGAGGGGCTGAGGCGGGAAGAGCAAAGGGTGGTCCCCTCACCAGCCAAGCCAGTTCAGTGAGGCCTGACAGAGACTGTGTGTTTGAGGATGCACAGAGTCAGGATCATGTTATTTCAGTCTTTTTCTGCCATGTTGAGTTGTGACATGAGAGTGCTCCTTGCAGTTGTGATGGACTTTTAAGCATCTTTCGTTTGTGAGGCCCATCTGTAATTTTGATAGTGTGCCTAGTTATTCCAACAGGCAAATGAAAAAATCCAACTGGATTTTTCATGTATGTTTTCATAACATCACTTTGACTGTTAAATGGTATAAGCACCTTGGACATTGCTGCTGTACTTCTTTTGAAAAGAGGGAAAACGTAACAGTTTCAGGATCTCCTGATCCCTTACTCTCAGCAGATATGTAAAACCCAGAGCCAGTCACCAAGCTAAATGGAATAAAAATTACAAGACAATTTTGCAGCATGATTCTGGTTTTTGCTTAGTTATTACTTTGACTGAAGGTTTTAATTAATTGTTGCATTTTTGAAAGGGGAGGTGAAAGAGCAGACAAACAATCTTGAATTAACTTTTAATGATGCAAGTGGTCAAATATTATAGACTGAGCTGTTTTGTGTCAGGGGCTCACAACTTTTCCAGATTCCTGGCCTACACTAAGAGCAGAAGTTCTATGTATTTAGCAAAATAGCTACTTGCTAAATTTGACCTAAATTCAAATATAAGTCATGTGCCTAAATTTTCCTGCAAATTTGTGTGTTAAGCCAGGCTGACAAGGTTCAGGTGGTGATAGTTTTACACTTTTTACTTTCTTTCAGCAGGTGTGCAATTACTGTTATTTCTGTTTTGTTTACTTTACAAACATATCAGTCTTTAAATGTAACATCTGGTGATAAGTATAACTAAAAATGCTTCTACAGTTTCATATTAGGTTTTGGTAGGATGCACAGAAACTACCTTCCACACGTATATCCCTGTCAGCATTATTAATGGCAGAAAAAAATTGTGCAGAACAAATGTTTGCTTTTCCTCATTATCCCCCACAGGAATTGTTATCACAAATGGGCAACAGAAAAGGTATTAAGCATCAGAAAAGAAAATGTGGAGGGATATCTTGGGCTTTAAAACTTGTATATTGCAGAGTCTAAAATTACTCCAGAGCATATTTTTCCTGACTATAAAGGGTAGAAACTTTTCCATCTGACTTTTCATAGACCAAGTCAAATGCTTGTAATAGAAAATGAACATAAATTCTTAAATAGTTTGGGAATTGAAAAGATTGATTTTCTTTACATATATGGCAATTCTGTGAGATAAAGAATCCATAAATCATAAACATACACTACTAGAAATAGTGCATAGTATTTTCTTACAATGGCATTTCCAGTAACTGCAAAATGAAAGCAGAATGATGTATAGAATTTAAATCAAGAGGTATTATTAGACTTTTCAAATGAAATTATGGCTGAATAATACTCCTTCAATTCCACCTTAGGACATTTATCCATTTCATTTAAATATTCTTACTTTTTGGAAAAGTATAATTGTCTGCATATGTTGATTTATTTCTTTTTAATTACTGTGGGTCTCCGGCAAGTTTCTGCTTGATACCCTTAGGGTTTTTTAATCAGAAATTTTGGAATTTGCCTGAGTATATGTTGCATTATACCTATCTGATTTCATTATAATTTACAAGGGAGGAAAGAATTAATCTTTTTTTCCTGTATGCTGTAGCTCTCCTTGTTGCACTCTGCTCCTCTGCAGACTCTTCTGGAACAGAAACACCTACTTTGTCTGCTTTGCACAAATGAAATAGAGTGCTAGAAAATCCATGTGGGAAATAAGCAATATATATGAACAGAGAGACATTTGTACAGGCTTATAGGTAGTATAGAGTCCTATATATTAGATAATATTTTATCTGATTTAGAAAATAATAACAGTGACAGTTTATGTCAAGAGTCTTCTGTTGTTGTTGATTCAGAAGTAACTGTAACTGTAGAGATGATTTAGACCCATACTTGTGAATACATAGAGCGAGCAGTTTGTGTCCTTGACATTTTTATGATCTTTTGAGGTCAGGTGCATGTGTCTGTACTGGGAGAGAAGGGGATGAAATAGTAACCAAAAGCTGTTAAAAAGACATTCTGACATTTTTATTAGATCCAAATATGTCAATTTCTTTTAAGAGTTAGTCAGGTCATTGCTGTTCTACTTCCTGAGGTCTTCTAATAGAGAAAATCATCTGCTATTGGTATCAGGCAACCGCAGACATGTGGTCTTTATGAAGTCAACAACTTCCAGCTGGTTGCAGCTGCAAAAGAGTAGCATTTACATTTCTGATTATGTTTTAGTTAATCCTTAAAAGTAAAAGGAGATGCATTTCTCCTGATATAGTACAAGAATAGAGAATAAGGGAGCAGCAAAGTATGCAACAGTAGTGTGAATCCCAGAAAAGTCTGGGGAAGAACTGTGTGTGGGAGCGAGATAGTGTTTTTGGAGCAGTGATGTGAACACATTGCCTGCTGCTGGAGCACAACACAGGAGGTGTGCCAAAAGGAGCTTGTCTTCTAGCTGCAATCAATTAAGGAATTAAAGAAAATAGAAAAAAATAAATAACTTGCAGTCCATCACTGAAAGTGGCCCCAGTTCAATGGAACTCTAGTGCAGATATGAAAGTGTTGCTTTCATTGGAAATCATTTCAGATTCTGTCTTTTGTGCTAAGTTCAATAGTAGCAACAGCTAAAAAGATGTGAAAATAGTATTGCCATCTAGGTGAATGCTGTGTAGTTTTCAAATTGGTCTTGCTGGTGGTTGCTTGGTCTCTCCAGCTCTTTTCCTGTAGTGAATCTCCACATTCTTAAGTTAATTATATGCAGTGTAGAGATTTTAAAGGAATTATTGGAATTCTAATGTTTGTTCTGCTTAGCAAACTGGATAAGTTTGTCCTCCCCACCCTTCAAATAGAGCTCATTGGAGAGAATATACATGAGGGAAGATATTCGCTGATGATATAATATCAACAAGGCTGAAGAAACTTAAAATGTAATATTAAGTATGTATATCTCAAACTGATGTGCAGAAGGGGTGATGTGGACTATTGTGACCAACCCCTGAGTGGAGCTACTGACTTTAAAGTGCTGTATCAGACCTGGCATAAGAACATAGTGACAAAGCCCAAAGATTCATGAAAACAAGTGTATAGCAAAGTCATATGCATGTCATGCCGGGAGATTTAGTAGGTATGTACACACTGCATTATTACAGATCTGGTGGGAGACTTCATATCTGGGAAGGTAAAATGAGTTAATCCAGAATAAAGTTTGAAAAAAACCTTTTTAATGTGCAAAGTTAACTTCCATATCTTGGGTTGTGAGAGGTGATTTTCCTGGGTAAACAAGAGGGAAAGCTATGACACTTCTGCTGCCCTGTGTGTGTCTTATGATGATGATACAGACCTTGCTCATGCGTTATGTAGTTTACTTTCGACTGGCATGTGAAAACCTGGAGCAAACTTTATGATCATCTTCAGTATGGTTTCTGCTTTACAGGATATGTTCAATTTAGGTTTGTATTCTGGAATATATTCTATGAAATTATAAACGTGAATGTAGATCACAGGATAACTCAGACTGGAGGGGACTTCAGGGGGTCCCTGCCCAACCTCCTGCTCAAAGGAGGTCACCAGGATATTCAGGGCTTAATACAGATGGGTCTGGGAAACCTTCAAGAGTGTTGATGGTCCAACCTCTCTGGGCAGCCTGTGCCATGGCTGGGCTGTCCTCATGGAGGAAAAACGGTTCTTTGCCTTCAACCTGAACCTCCCTTGTTTCAGCTGAGGCCTGTTGCCTCTTCTCTCCCCCCCAGGTGCCTCTCAGGGTGCAGCACCTCCCCAGGGAGCTGAGAGGGACAACATGGTTGCCATGACAGGCACTGTCCATCATCCCATCTGAGGAGCAGAACAGGTGAGCCAGCGGCACCAGGTCAAGGTGAGCTTTGGTGTTGCTAACACCACCCCTGCATGCCTAGGCAGTGTTCAAGATGTCCTCGTTTGTAGCCTGTCCCTGCTTCCAGACCCTGCATGCCCTCTTGTAGTGTAGGAGCCCCATCATGAATTCCCAGTTTAGTCAAACAAGTCTCTTGACAGATCCACATGTTTTCCTGAATTTTGGTGTAGACCATTCTCACCCTTGGATGAAGTTGACCTTAAAGCTCTACCAGATTTCTTGACCTCTCTCCCTCCATTCAGAGTTGCTTCCTGTGAGATTCCACATACCAGTTCCTTGAATAACCCAAAGTCTTCTCTGCTGAAGCCTGGGTCTGTGCTCTGCTAGTCTCCTTCCTCTCTCTCCCCTCTGGATCGTAATCCCCACTGTTTCATGATTACTACAGCCAAAGCTACTTTGGATTATCACATTCCCAAACACAGCTTCCTTGCTGGTGAATAGCCAACCCAAGCTGTGCATCAGCTCCGCTGGCCACTCCATGACCAGTATCAAAAAGTTATACCTGACACCCTCTGCAAATCTTCTTGACCACTTGTGTCCCACCATGCTGGGTTTCCAGCAGATGGCAGGGAAGTTAAGGTCCCCTACAAGAACCAGGGTCAAAACTTCTCAAGGTTATTTAAGGAAGGTTTCTTTCATTTCCTCACCCTGATCAGGTGGTCCCACCACATTTCCACTCCCACTGGCATCTCCTCTGCCTCTGACCCTTGTCTGTCACCTAGCTATCCTCCATCCCTTAGCAAAGCTGTGACATCCAATCTGCTCCCTCACAGGAGGCCAGCTGCCCTCCTCACTGTTCCTGCCTCTTTCCTGATGAGCTTGTGTCCATCCTTCACTCTAGTCACACAGTGTTCCACCCTGTCCCTGTTACACCAACGATGCTGTGGCTTGGCAACTGCACAGGGAACTGCAGTTCCTCCTGCTGACCCTCTAGGCTCTGTGTGTCCATGGACACATACACAAGGCAGCCCTTTGCCCTGATCTGTAATTCCTCAAGTCTTTCTTGCTCCTGTGGCTCTGCATTCTTTTGATACGTGATGACTTCAGCTGAATGCCAGTTCTGTAGTGTGATGTTCAGTATCTGTATTCACACTTGTGAGGGAAAACTGGTTTGTGACATGATGTAGTCATTAGCTGTTGAGTTCAGTCAAAGTATAAAATGAAACAACAATTAAGATTTATGAAATAATTGTCTTACAAAAGCCTATTGAAAAGGAAGAACAATAATAAAAAAGCTGAACTGTTTGGTGCTGTGACAACTGAAGATTTAGCTGCAGGTAAAATTATTGTTGGTGGGCTGGAATTCTAAAGTTTTAATGTTCACTCTGCTTTCACCAGGTGTCACAAATGAGTTTTTCTGCACACCTGACCTTCTTTGTAATGAGATGGTGTCAGTTACTTGCATATAGCTTCATTTGCTAACGAAAACCACATTTGGTGTGGCACTGTTGATAATACATGACAGAGTGATGCCTCACTGCCATTCTCTGGCTTTCCTATTTGAGTGAAATACTGACTAAGATGATCTGAGCTCCTTTGTTCCTAGATGAGTCCATGTGCAATTGGGCTACTTTCAATTATAGAATAATGAGAGCTTTGAATTCTTGCTCCGGACTAGTTATTAACGTTGGTATCACACTGTGATAAAACCACATTTTTAATCTTACAGTACTTAAGGTATATAAAGTATCACTGCTGTTTGAGGTTTACTGGCTTCCCACTGCTCAAGTTCACTTTGTCAGCAGTAGAGGAAAGTCAGCTTTGAGTTCACAGGTAAAATGGAGAGAACTGGAAGAAGTGATTGTTGTTCAAAGGTCTTCTGTTGGCCAGGGGAAAATTACAGAGTAAGTACAAATTGTCTGCCTTGTTTAAATTTTAAAAAACCCCAAAATAACCCCTGCTCCTGAGATCTCAGTAACATAAAGGAATTATAGAAACATTGGTAATAGTTAAGAAATTATTAAGTCTTATCTCTTCATCAGTTAAGGTTATTTTAGATTCCCATGGCTAGTATTTAGACCTTAACTGCAGGGTTTTGTTTTTTTTTTTTTTTTCCCCAGGAAATGTAGGAAGAGAAATAGTGCTTAAGATCAAGAATATTATGGTCTGGACATGAGAGAGCTGAGCTGAGGTAGGGCTTCCTCAACTCGGCAGCTTGGGTAACTTGTGTTTTGGGTTATCCCACTTGTGCTCAAGCCATTAAAGCTCTTTCTGCTTTTCCCTTGCTTCAAAGGCTTTCTGTTAATACATTTTTGCTGCAGGAAGCTTTGGCTAACCCTTTTTTTTTGCAAAGCAAAACACATGATCTGAACTTTCATGGCAAATTAAAACATGAACTCATCTGCTGGCAGTGGCTTAATTTTACACATTGGTAGAGGCTCAGGGAAGGTGTGACTGTGCCAAATGCACTGTTTCCTTTTCACACCTTGGCATCTGTGAGCAAAGAGGTTAATATACTGATGGATAATTAGGTATTTCAGCACCAGCACTTCAGTAGTTAGTAACAGCTTTTTATGAAATTACATAATTTCACCACCTCCGCCTTTCTTTTTTTGACAGCCAGTGTTAGAGCCAGATTCTTTGCTGGTGTACACAGGCTTTAAAAATGTTCTAGTTGCTCCAGTTTACACCAGTGGAAGGTACTGTGACTTTGGCAGCTTCTCTTTAGTGCCACCCAATTAAATTTACACAGGCAGCAATTTTCTCTTCACAAATCACCTGATCTTGTCAAGCATGTTCATCTTTGACCAGAATCTGCTCCCCAAACTTCCATCTCCTTAAAAAAAAAAAAGTGATTATAAGCATAACTTTATATACAGGGGTTGACTTGAGCTTTCTCTGGCTTGCACAGGAACGGTGTTTCCCCCCAGGCCATGCAGAGAAAATTGGAGAATGGGACATTGCAGCCAAAACAAATCTATTCACAAAGCAGGTAGGAATACAGAATTTTGGTGCAAGACATGCGGTGGCCTTCAAACATGGTATCTCAACTGTTTTCTGTAGGAGAGGTTTTAAATTTATATATTGTTTTATGCAAATTGCCATCCATTTCATGGATGGACTTCTGGACTGTGAGAGTTATTATATTCACTATAATAATATCTATATTATTATAGTAAACTCACATCATTACAGATTTTCAGATTGTGCTGACAAATACAGACACATCTTTTCAACTGAAAGAAACAGAAGACATGGATCCATCCTTCAGCTGACTTTGGAAATCTAAGTACTGTTTGATTTAGGCTTGAAATAAAGAATGTCCATTTTATTGTGTTTGTTTTAATAAAACTTTTCCTCAACAAGCTTTTGACATGGATATTTAGAAAAAATCTTTGCATGTCTTTGCAGAAGATGACATTGTTTGAGCAGATGAGCTACCAGATCCTTTCTCATTCCTAAATACTGCTGTAGTTGTACCTCCAGTGTGTATGATACATGTGCAAATTATCTCTGAGGAATTCACTCTGATTTTCAGCAGCTTCAGAAAGCACATCTATGTGTTCATTTATCTGGCAGCACATATCCAGAAAGATTGCTAGTCAAGTAGAAATGTCTCTCTGATAAAATTTAGATAAATAAAACTTGGAGAGGAAACTGAAGAGCTTCACTGAGAAACAACAAACTCTTGGAAACTTCCTCTTTGAAAAATGCAGAATAACATCAGAAACCAAAAGAGAGAAAGTTTTTATGATGACTCCAGCAGGACTCCAGCTTTCATCTTTACTAAAGGATAATATATTCACAGTATCCCATTGTCTTTCCTTAGAGGGAGTTTCAGAGATGCCTGAGGAAGACTCCTACTGTCTCTTAGCTCTAATTTCAGTGCTATACTAAAACCATACCAGGCTGCTATCCTATTTGGAGGCTTTTGAATATCCAGCTTGAGAGTACTGTGGGTGCACAGGAGCAATGAGTTTAGAGATGGGAGCATGAGGTCTTCAGCTTCATCACATCATACCCTTGGAAAAATATCTGCTACCTTGAATCATGTGGAGAGAGAGGGGACACCCATCTGTATTCTGTTGGATATCCTAGTCTATTTGCAAGTTTTGATATACAAAGAATGAGCTATACAGCTTGTAAGGGACTATTTAAATCAGAATGGATGAAATGTACAAGAACTGGGAAAATGGAGCTTCCTCATTCCCTGTATTGCAGAGGAGGAAGGAGGTGGGGATGGACTACAAGATGGACTCAGTGCCATGACAAATCCCTGGAGAGATCAGCTTCAAAACTGATGTCAAGTTTCCTGAGTATAATATTTTATCATAATAAAAAGATCAACAGCTTTTGTTGGAACGGGACATATGTGTATATACATATAAATTAGGCAGTTGGAGATTGCTGTGATGGAGGGCTTCAAAGACTGAAAAAGCACGACAGTGCTAAATTCAGTCATTGATGACACACCCCTGGTGAGAGGACAGTTCTTACACAATATTGATCATCAATGCTATATTTACAAAGCCATTATTCTTTACCGCTAATGTTCTAAATTAACTGTTAGTAAACAGGACCAGGGAGGCAATGCCATCTTGTGTTGTTGGCCGTGGCCCCTGGTGGTCCTTGAGGCTGAGGTCCAGGTGAACAAAGTTGAGGGTTCATCAATGAGAAAAGGCCAATCTGAAGTGGGTCATGATCTTCCTTCTCCCATTTTTCTTGCTGATGCCTGCAGTTTTTATGCTGTTATCCTCCTCTCAAAAAGGAGAAGGAGTTTCTAATGCTTATCTTGATTTCTTTCTGGTTTCTATCTGTCTTTCCTGTGAATTTGGCAGTCTGTAAGTAGTCCCCTGTGCTTCTCTCATACTTTTTGTGACAAGTTTTGCTGGGTACCTCCTATGCTCAGCTACACGCATCTGTCTTTACCCTTTTAGTATTTACCCTGCTTGCATACTTGTGCATTGTATGTGGCTATATCATTACAGTGTTACAAAAATACATGTATATCACGGACAGTTACACTAATTTAGTATTTTTATACCTGGATTCAAGGCAAGCTAATATTAATTATATCTGGGCTATTAGTATTTGCATCCTGGGTGGTAAATTTATAATGTATAATTATCAGACACCTCTAATTTGGCTACAGTTTCTTAGTATTGATTTGGGAAACACTGTGATAAACATTATTTCTTACAGAAAGGAAGCAGCTTGTCAACTATTTGTCTCATATGTGAGACAGATAATGCTTCCTCTATGTACAGGCTGGTGAGTTGAATTTTAATTGCTTTATATGCATTAAATTGGTGTTTGAATGTTTGTAGCCATCAGATCAAACTATTATTTGAGTATTTAAACTAGGAAGTAAAATATGCATTTGGGCAGACACACTTATGTGTATGCTTGGTCTTTCCAAATAGGATATACTCAGGAGTGAATTCATAGCCCCTTGACAGCCCAGTCTTGTAAATGAGGGCCAGACTTTGTCTGGACCTGTGTGGGATTTCATGTTGTCTTTCTTTTAAAACCACTAGTTGCTGTTTTAAAACCATTATGTTGCTATGGCTACTCCCTCAAACCAATGCATTAGTGTGTTTTAAACTAAGTGTTTTCCCCTCTTATTTGAAATTCTATTGTATTTTTCTCTGGTGTAGGATATTTTTTGAAGAGATTTGCATTAGGGAGGACTTCAATTCCTCTTAGTGTAACAGATTAAGATTTTTAGCATTTAGCTGTCCACTTTACCCTTTTAATGGATTTTATTCACTCTGTTATTGACTGATAGGAGGGAATGAGCATTTGTGTCCTGGCTGTTTCAATTCACATTCTGATATTACTGATAAATTAAGCTAGCATACTAAAATGCAGGTTGGCAGAGCTGAGTTGCCCGGTACATATTCTTCCAGGATCAGGACAAACTACTGGACTTTAGAAGTTGCTAAAGAAAAAAGTAATGCTATATGTTAGACTAGGCACTAGCTCTAAAGCATATTTTTGGTTCCAATAATAGCCTAGACTAATATCTAATGCTCCAGAATTTTTTTGGTGTGTCAGTGTTGTCAATGGCAGCTAGTTTGGCATTAGCTAGCAGCAGCAAATAGTTGTCTTGAAGCACTATTGCCAACACTCCCTAAAGATTTGCTAGTAGCTAGGAAGGGTGAGTGAAAAGAGATGCTTATCAGGGTGGGCAGTGGGTGAGTGTCTCCTGTATGGTGATCACGATGAGAGAGCAGCTATCAGAAAAACAGGCATTTCATTCCTGTCTGGTGATAAAACAGAAGTGTCCTTGAGTGCTGCAATTTCCTTATACGGTTTGCTTTCTTTTTATTCCCATAGTAGTGATGACTGGATGTAGCTTCAACTTGATATTAGTAGGCCTTTAAGAAAACCAGTGTTTCATGGAAAATCCCTCTCTTGACTTCCTTCTGAAATAAGAGCAGCAATGATAATAAAACAAAAAAAATATTTCTCTATGTTTTATTTACTACTACTTTGTCCAAACCAACATTTTTTTTTTTAATCAGTGCTCAGGGCAAAAGGAATAATGCCAATAAATCATATAATATTTTCTTTGTTATGAGAATGTTACAGGAGAGGCTGCTATTGCTGATACTGTCAGTCCTTAGTGGGGCTCACAGCATACGTCTGACCTGCAAAACATCCCTCCAGTGGATTCAAAGGATGATCTCCCTCAACCTTCTCCGTGTGAAGGTGGGATCTCCTCTCCCATCTTGCCAGACATCAGTTTAACAAGATGACTGTACTAAAGATCACCCTCAAATGTGTCTTGCTCTCCTTTTCCTCTCCCGACAGGGAGAAGGTTAACGAGCTCCTGTGCTAACCACAGAAATACTCTCAAAAATTTCCAAAGTACTCCCAAAGCTGTGGGAAAGTGTTGATTGGTTGGCAGTTCTGAGACAGACATCCTCAGTGAAGTAAATGCTCTCAAAACACTTGAGGGAGGAAGGGTTCAGGGTAGAGATGGACAGGTTGGCTTTAAAATCTTGGATTTCCTTCTTGACTCCTGAAACTACCCAAGTGCCAGGTACAGAAGAACTAGTCTGCCAGGTTTGTGGATCCTGTTGGCAGCAAATATTTCTTTTAAATTCCTTATTTCACCTCTGACTCCAGGCAGGGGTATTTGGGGCTCATTTATCTATTTTAGTAGTATGTTAAATCCCCAGCTCCTGGTCCTGGTGCTGACTGTGGTGTTCCTGACTCAGTGCAGCCTCTTGTCTTCTTGTCACGTACCTACTTCAGAGAAACTGAAAGTACCTGGAGAGTTTTAAACCCTGCCACTATTGCCAAGTGCCGAGCTCCTCCATTTTTTTTTTCTTTTTTTTAAAGAGGGTCAAAGCTGCCATTGTGTTAAAATCATGAGGGATATGAATCTCTGTTTCAGTAAATTATTCTTGTCACTTAGTGTCTGTCTTCTGCATTTGTATTTCTCTGGAACTTATTAAAACATGTCTGAAAAAGGAAAGCCAGAAGGGAAAGTAGCACCTCTCGGGTCATAACAAATGCTGTTGTGTGTATTTCGTCTATGCCAGGCAAGACAGTAAATGAATTTGAGCTCCTCATATCAGGGAGACTTTAGATGACATTGCATATTATAGTGTAGCTCTGAGGGGACATGTGCAGCCTTATCTTATAACTTTTATTTAATTAAAAAAAAAAAAAAAAAGGAATGGAAGTGCATGATCTCTGTCTACAAATTAGGACTTGGACAGGCAAATAACCTTGATTTGGAGAAGGAAAGAATGGCCTTGTGTTTGTAATGTGGAACAGATGGATTGTGCTCGTCTGTCACAAACCTGATGTGACCTTTTATGAAACACTAAATTATCTTGTCTTTTGTCTTACCCTGTTATATAGCAGCTCTAAACCACTCATGAAATGTATTTTTTGTTAGTTTAGCTTCAGTTGAAGTGTTTGTGGTTTTCCAAAGCTGGTCAGACTGTGTGGCATTGCCCTTCTCACTGTTCCCACTCAACCCAGCATGTCACCATATCCCTGAGCCTCAGTGCACTCCATAGGGTCAGTGCGTTCCGCTCGGTGGGATGATGTGGCTGCAGCCACCCGAATGTGTTCGGGATCCAAAGGAAGGATCCTGCAAACAACTGGAAAATCATTATTTTTTTTTTTTTTTTAAACCTGGTCCATGGAAACCACACACAGAAAAGACACAGAAAGAAGACCTAAAACCCTCCCGGTGATTTGACTAAAATTGTCTGGTATTTTGGAGTCTGCAATTGTTTCCAGAATCCTTTCTGTAATGGAAAACTCTTCTTTTTACATATTTGTTTCCTTAAATAAACTAACGACTTCATATTTTCTTTCTAGTGTTCAGACAGAGTACTCCTTTTGCTTGTTCTCCTGGTTTTGGGAACTGTGCATATCAACCTGATCTAGATCATTTAACCTTCAGTTTGGGACTTCGGGAACTTTCCTGAGAAAATGAGCTGCAGGAATGTTAGTCTCTTGTAGCCTTTTATATTCCTTGAAAGACAGCCTTAAATTGTTTTTTTAACTGAGAAAAAGATGTGCATATATCCTTGTTTTTGAAAGAAAAGAAAAAATTGTATGCTTCAATCCTTGTAAATTGCTACATTACTGAAGATAACTCCTGATTTATTTGTAGATGACATGTATTTATAAAGTTTTGTTGTGTGCTTCACACTCTATTAAAGCATCTTTTGGAGGTATCACTTTAAAGAAGGAAATGGGAGGGTTGGAGAACAGAAAGGCCTCCAGCCTCAAGGCTTCCTCTGACTCAAAGTCCTATTACTCATATTAAATCCTAACTCTTTAACATTTATCTTGCAAAATGTCTCATATTTTTCTAAAATGACTAGATTGACCAAAGAAATAGAGATCTATTTTATATGATGATACCTTGTGAAAGTAAGGTTGACTGGTGATAGACTTTCTCTTTAGAAGCACTTGAGAGAGAAAAGTAATCAATTGAGAAAGTTGTAGGAAAATGTTAGCATAAGAATGAGTCGTGTCAAATAGTCTGCTCATAAATTCAGGCTGGACTTCAGAAGTCTGCTCACAGATAGGGGAAATGAGGTTCTGGAATGACTTTCCAATAATAATGGAAAAAGCAATCAAGTTGTAAAAGACAGTATAACTTTTCTGCATGTAATTATGCTACATAGCTTACAGTCATCTCATTCATTGCACAGGAAGTTTCTCACAGGCCTGTGTTTCTGTCCTAATGGAGATTCCCAAATGGACAGGGCTGGGGCTCTGTTGGCAGTATAGAATCCTTCAAAGACACTTTTATTAGTAATTTTCAGAAGGGAGGGAATTAAGTTTCTCCCAAGCATTTAGGAATCTTTGTGGGTTAACAATGTGTTGGGGTGACCCTGGCAGGCTGCCAGATGTCCATCCAGCTGCTCTCTCACTCCCCACTCCTTAACAGAATATAGGGAGAAAATTAGATTTAAGAAAAATTAAAAAAAAAAAAATTAAAAAAAAAAATACACCAGTTACTATCACAGGCAAAACAGACTTGACTTGGGGAAAATTAATTTGGTATGTTGCCAATTAAAAATAGACAAAATGATGTGAAAACTCATGATACTTTACCATTTCTCTTCTACCCACTTGACATGACTTACAAATAGAGTAAAATATAAAAGAAGCAGCTCCGTACCTCTAAACTGGATAACTGCTTGCTGCTCTGTTTCAAATCAACTCCATCCTGCAAGGAGCCTGCCAAGCCAAGGAGGCTGTCACCAGCAGGGCTGTTACACTGCTGGTCAATCCCTGACCTCTCTGATGGTGGTGAGGTGCCAGTGTTGGTCTGCAAGGGTGATCACTCAGTTTCAGGAACGGTACCCTGCTCTGTTCCCCAGTGCTGCAAGTTGGCTCTGCAGCATTGTTTATGTGCAGGTGGAGAAGACTGGAAGTAATTTGTTGATTCTTCTACCATTAAGCCTTGAAGTGTGGAAAAATCCTTCCTCTTTCAGCCTCTCTAGCTTCCTTCACAGTCAGTGTCATAAAAGACCTCTGAGAAATGTAAGCAGCAGCATTCCCATTTTACACATAAAAATAAACCTTGCTGATTTGGTTGGAACTAATTTTCTAATTAATGGCTCCCTGATTTTCTTTTTTCTTAGAAGTTGTGTTATTCCTGTGGATAATAGTAATTTTGTTGTTGTTAAGCTCATTTGAGTTATTTTTCCCTAGTGAATATCTCTTTTGATTTAACTGTAGCCAGTTAGGGAGAACAACAGAGAGGAGATAAATAAAAGTGTAGAGAAAATATTCATTAAAAATATAGGTCTTTGCCTTACTTGTCACAGAAGACCAAGATGTAAGATTGTTTCTCTTTATATTATTTTCTTACAGCCTATTAACATCCTTTTTTTTTTTTTTTAAACTATATTTCTTTCTAAATAGTCAGAAATGTGTTTAATGAGTGAAAACATTCTCCTTTAAAGGTCACATCATTCTTATATTGACTCAACTGTTGATTGCATTTGAGCTAGTAGCTTCAGTTCATGTTAACTCCATTTGTTTTTAATTAAGCAATGTCTTTTAAGCGAAGATAGTCTATCACTACTGTCAACAGGTGAGTTTTGCTTTTTAATATTGTCTTACATTTTAGTTTAACTGAGATGAAGCTTTGGGGGCAATTTACTCAAGCTATAGAATTTTAAACAGGAATGCAAATTGTCTTGCAATTTGCAATTGTCTAATTTAATCTAATAGCTAAGTGAAAGTAATAGAAACAACTCACCTAGCCGTATACCTAGTTACCTATTAAAATATTTTGCCTCAGTATCAAGGATGAACCGGGTAGCATTTATGTTTATTAACACTGACCCTGTCCAGTAATGACCCTTTCAGAACTGGTGAGCTGCTTCTTTCTTTCTTCCCATCAGAAAGATCTTTTGCTAACTGTATTCACAAAATATGGGTTTGGGTTGAGCTAATCAAATACAAATTCTGGGAAGTGGGTTATAGTGCTTAAAAAAGAAAACAAAAAAGCAACACAAGGCCCACAGCTTTTTGGGTAAGTTCTGGGACTGCATTTTTCATCAGTTTACTTATTTTTTCTTGTTTTCTAAAGTGCATCAAAGAAAAGAGCATGGAGAAAGTTGTCCAAAATCAATAGCAGCATCTGTCTGAATTAGCAATGGAGCAAATTTGGACTATCTAATGCCAGGATCTATTAATGATGAAAGCATTGTATCTTTTCTGTTAAACATCAAGTTTTCTGACTGACGTGTTTTGTTTCATGTATATCAATGTGTAGGAATCATTCTCTTAATAGTGCCAGAAATATGGCATTTCTTTCCTATCCTTCATATAACTTGAGTGCTGTTTTTGCAGTACTAATATTATTGTTTGGTTTTTGTTTGTATTAATCATATAATGCTGATTGCTTGTATAGAGTACAATTTTTTTTGAAAAAAAAAAAATGGACCAAGAAAATGTAATCCTGTCTATAAAGTTTGCAAGTGAAAGGAAAATAAGAGCCTTAGGGAAACATTTCACATGATATCTGGCAATGCAAAGCATATGAATTCTTAAATCTTTCTGAATTATTAGTTATTAGTAAATATTATACATGTTTTTCTAAGATTTTTGGCTTTTTTTTTTTTTTTTTAAGGTGTCCTGGTTCAACTCGGATAGGGTTAGGTTTCCCCAGCAGAGAGAGAGGGGGAAGGGATCTCCAGCCGGGTTATTTATACCATGCTGAGGTCAGGTCCAGGGGCGGAACCTTTTTACCGGGCTCTTTGGTGGGCTTGGTGGCGGGAACCAGTTTCCGTGACGAACTAGCGGTATTTCTCTGTATATCGTTTGTCTTGTTCATTGTTATTGCCATTTATTGTTGTTATCATTGCTGCTGTTGTTGTTCAGATTGTTTTATCACTCTGTTGTATTAAATTTCTTCTTATTTTAGCTGGGGTTTGTGCCTCACTTCTAGCCCGACTGGCTGTGGGTGGGGGAGGAGAAACGGCAACATGCTCTCCGGTCCCGGCAGGACTTAAACCAACACATAATGCATTCTCTGTCTTCTGACAGCAGAAGTGGTAATTGTGGCAGTTGTGACTGGAATGCTAATAACCAAACTAGGTATTTTTAGTCAGTGGGATTCATTAGCTGGTTTTCCTTGAGTTGTATAATATCATTAGTATTTTATGTATACTTACACAATTGATTTGGTTTGCTTTTAACAACACTGAACAGAATTTCTTACATATTATTTTTTACCTGTTTGATTGTTATTTCTTGGCAATTAAGCAGCATTTGCCTGTGCAGCAAAATCCTTTTCTTCTAAGCAAGAGATTCTGCTCAAAAGACCTACTTTTTTGTTATTTCATGTATTCAGTCCTTGTTCCCCCCTTGCTGTACGTTTCGATAATCAACTCTTAGCTTTTCCTACTGCTTCTAAATAGAAGCTGCCTCTTTTGAAAAATAATGAAAAGGAAATCAATAATGGTAATCAAACTGAATTATAGCAAACCTCTCAATTTCAGCTAGCAGTTGTTACAGAAATTGGGCCCAATTCATTGTATCCTGTATGCACATGTAATTGAAATTTCATTCCTTTTTTCATAAACATGTTCCCAAAATACTGCATATCTCTTATCCTTAATGAAGGGAAAAGCTTAACATGAAACTCAAGCAATTACTAGAATTTCTGCTGAGCTGCGGAAGATTGCAGAAGAACTAGATGAGAACACCAATAAATACAGTATGCAAATGCATCTTGCTTCTTTACACTTTCACTGCCAACAAGAAGCAGATGTAGTGAACAAAGCCTTGGATTTATTAGAGTTGTTAGGCAAAAAAATAATCCAAAAACACAGTGCGTATACTTCTTACTATGAGACCAAATTTATCTTGTCTTTTTGATTTGTCCAGTTCCTTGATGCTTTCTTTCTTGCTTTCTTTCTCTTTTGTGGGAAAAATTAATAGTCAAGTCCTGTCTACTTACATGGGAAGCCCCATTGCCCTTTATGAAAAACAGGGAGTATTTTCTTCACTTTAAATCCTAGGTTTGTTGTTTGGGGTTTTTTGTGTTGTGTTTGTTTTTTTCCTTTTTTTTTTCCAGTTAGCACTCTGCTCAAAAAGGACTCTCTCCTACTGCTCTCACAGACACATTTCCAGTGCTGCTACTGCTGCTTTCTGTCTGCTGCTCTGTGCCTGCATTTGTACATGTTACAGAAAAAGTGCTGGAAGCTGTTTTCATTGCACTTCTCTTTTTTTTTCTGTACACCTCTGCTTTTGGTTGACTTTGTTCACCTGTAGGTTTTGCATTATCAGATCAGCACGTTTTTGTAGCCAGCTACCCTCGATTCCTTATGCTGATTGTGAGTTGAAGAAGAGATTTTTAGTTTCAGTGAGGCTTTATGCAAATTTCACCCCATTAATGGTGCCTGCCCCTATTAATCATGTCTGTGGTGTCAAGTGGCAGCACACTTCTCATGCCTGTGATCACACAAAAGGAAAAGCAATAAAATCACTGCTCTATCAGGCTTGGCAAGTTACATGCTTCATGCTGGGTTTTCTGTCAAGACATTTTTGCTCCAGTGAACCCAGTTGCGTTTTGCAGCCTTTCAAATCTGCTTTGGGGAGTTAAAATTTTTTTCCTCTCCTTGTCTGGTTTCTTTCTTGCTACTTGCCAGATCTGTGCTGGGGGCCTTCTGAAAAAAAGCTGATTACTTGGGGCAAGCCTGCTTCGTTATTCCAACAGAGGCTGTTTTGTCAACAAACATTCCCTGTTGAAGCTTCTGCACTTGCAGTCTCTGTCCCAAGGAGAATCACATTGACATTCTGCTTGCATTCTGCAGGGCAGTTGTAGTTAAATTTAATGTAGCTTTGGAGCCTACTGTATTGAAAATACTGCTTTATGGAATGAGGGCAGTGCAAGATCTCTGCCAAGGCCTATGTCATTTAAAACAGTTACCATTTAGCTTCATGTGCATGCAGGTTTCGGTGGTTAAAGCTAAAAGTTCCCGTATTTTCCACCTGTCTTCCTGCCTATTCTCCCCTGAGAAGAGAAGCATTGATCTGTTACAGGTTTTAACTTCTCAGCGTTTACAACCTGGAGTTTCTAGGGCAAAAAGAGTAAATATATAAACTTTGTTTAAGGAGCTACCTCCAAGGTGTCTGAGGACTTCCTATATAAAATAAGATTTGTAGCAGGCTATCAGAAATCTCAACCTCTTCTCGTTTCTCTGGATGAACTATCCCCTCTGAAACACATGGCAATTTTATTTATGTAGACTTACTCTTAAAATCTGCGTAGCAACAGACTAGTTGGCTATTATTATTATTATATTCGAAATCATAAAGACAGTGTATGTTCACAGGAGATGTTACTCTTTTTCACAAACTGTGTGCCACATTAAAGCAGTGACCTTCCACATCAGAAGTGTTTAAATTAAAAGCAGAGGTGGTGCACACTTTAGAGCCATCACTAGAATGAGCTGAAAGGCACAGGGCTGAGATTTGGTGGAACAAGCCAGCCCTGAAAGCCCACTTCACTGGGGTCAGGATTTTGCTTTCTGAGTTTCAGAATATTTTACTTTGCTAGCAGAGTGTGTTCATCTGTGGGAGAAAAAGATGAAACTTGGTGTGGTGCTGTTTCCTGAGGGTGGTAATCAACTAAATTTGTGTTTTGGAGGGGAAAAGGAGGTTCCTGCTGATAAGAAAGGATCTGTTTGATTCTAATATTTTTCACCTGTTGAACAATTATTGATGACTTTCATTAATAGTGCTTTGTTGTCATGATAGATAAAAGAGGATAATCAGTCCCGCATTAAGCTACATGTACAAAGTCTGTCTTTATTTGCATGGTAATGAAGTACTACCTAAGGTGTTAGAAGTAGAATCAATAGGCTAATGAGATTTTATGCAAACAATCCCAAGTAACAACCTGGTCTCACCCTTAGATAAAAGGATTTGTTTGAAGTAGGAAAATACTTTAAAGTAAAGTTTGGGGTTTTTTAAACAGATGTATCATTTCAGTACAAATTGAAACACGAAAAAAAACTTTTTAATGTAAAGTATTACAGAAAGTAATTCCAATCTATCTACATGCACTGGTAAATAAAAACCTAATCAGGCTGATTCTTATGAGAATTGGTATATCAGTTTCATTCTTTTCTTTAGTACTAATGTTTAGCCTTAAGGATGAAGAGTCTATAAATCCACAGCTGAATACAAACCATCCTCTCTGGAATGAAAAATAAAATAATAAAAAAATCCCCTACAGCTTGTCAGGTAACACTCATGTACTTTGCAGTTGGGGAAGAGACAACTTTGCAGGTGAAGAACTGACCATAATAGTACAATGTTTTGATTGAGATAAACATGCCACAATATTTTGGAGAAAATGCGTGGCTTTACTTTCTTACATTGGTGCCCTTTCTTTATTTTATTATGATTGTTTCTTCATATCTTTTAAATGAAACAGTATTGCAGAATGCACATTTTTCAGCTGGACTGTTTAGTTGCAGATGATGATTTCCTGCAGTTGTTGGTAGGGAGAGGGAATCGAGCTCTGTATTTTCCTGGAGAGACAGTGAAAGCTGCAGGGGAACTATTGTGTCCAAACCACATTTGGCCTGGTTAGCCCAGCTATGCCTGGACTAAGGCATGGGAAAACCACCCGATTTTGTGTTACCAAGACATTTAGTTGTGCACAACACTAAGTTATTATATGATAAAGTATAGAAATATGGGTTCAGCTGTGTGTGGTAGTTTGAAATCTCATAAACTATGGGTTTATCCAACAAGCACAAAAAATACAGACAATCTAAACTATGCTGGTTTATTAGAAAGACATTCAAAAAACAGAGACTGAGCACAATCAAGAACCTTAGGCAAAACCAAAAAAAATCAGTATAGAGCTAAATTATTATCTTTTTCCATTTTCCCAGCTAGCCTAAGCATGAGGGAGAAAAGCACATTTTTATCCAGAAATCTGCCCTCCCACCAAAAATCTTAATTCTTTTTGTGTAGAAGATAAAACACTTTTATATATATTCTTAAGCGCATCAGTGCTTCTGAATGGGTTTGTTTTCATCAGGCAGTACCATGGGTGCAATAGGTGTCTGTCTCACAAACTGAGATGGACCGTAATGAAAAGGACAGAGAGAAGAGGAAGGCTTCCTGCATCCTAGTGCTTAAGGATGCATTTTTCCTTTTGGCTGCTCCTACTGCGGGAGCAATATCTCCCACTGTTCATAATGGGATTGGGTATGAGCAGCTCTGAAATGGCAAAGGTGTTGTTAAACCTGCATTGTAGCATCCTGTAAAAGAAGCAGTTGCTATCCTTTTTTTTTTTTTTTTTTTTTTCTTCTTTTTCTTCATGAGTGTTCAAATCTGGATGGAGGTACAGAGTCGTATTATCTCCAGTGAGATTTGGGGCTGCACCATAGAAATATGTTATGTAGAGTGCAAATTGCAAATTTGACTCATTCTGTGACTTTCTTAGAATAAGAAGTACTTGAGCACTTCTCCCTCCTGTCATGACACATGTAGTGCTCCATCTGTTTAAGAGGCCCCATTTCTTCCTGAGGGCAATCATCCCTTCTCTGAGGCTGATAGTACATGCAGTGAAGGCTACTCTCCCTCCACTTCATGTACCTCTTTCAGTAATGGAGGAGGAGAAAAATGTCCAAAGCAGTTTAGGGTTAGGAGACTTATGAGAGTGCTTGTCTCTCAAAAGATGAGCATCTTTTCATCTTTTCTCATTGGCATTGTTTTATTTAGAGATTCCAGACCTTTCAGGCCAGGTAGGTTCCCTGTTTTCTCCAGGACTGAATGTGTATATTATCTATGTGTTCTGCTAACGAATAGATTAACTGAATGAATTTGCACTAAAATAAAATGATTCCTTGCTAAAAATGTTAATAGATTATGTTTCTTATATAATAAAACTGAACTTCTGCATTTTTGAGGTTTTTTTGGTTTTGGTTTTGTTTTTGTCTTTTTTTTTTTTTTAAAAAAAAAAAAGAGCTATTTTTGCATTCTAATGAAATAAAGCACCCTAAGAAGTAGGCAAAGCAACATTTCATGGCAGAGCACTTGTGAAATATGTCCCATAGTGAGATATGTCTACTTTGAATTTCTTTGGGATACTGTCAAGATGCTCTTTGAAAGACAGGCCTGTAAGTAAAGGAGTACTCCTTGAAGTGAGTGACACTAAATTTGACTTGAAAATTTAAGACTGTCTTTGGGAAAGGGACTTGAACAACCCCAATAGTCCTTTCAAATAGAGGGTTTTGGGGGGTCTGTGGGTTATTTTTGGTGTGGGGAAGAGGGTGAAAAAGCTTAGGCTTTCTGATTTTTAGGACTTTAAAGCTGTTGTCTCAGTCTGGGTTTGTGTCACTGATTTCTTTACACCTCCTTACCTTCATTCACATGCATAGACTGCAGACTGAGGGAGACCTGTACATGTGTGAGCATGAAAATGCTGCCCTAATAGCCAGCGTCTATTTAAACAGCTTTCCAGCTATGTGGTCTTCATTGTCATCATTGTGAACCACATTTTTGGAAACAAAAGGTAGAATTCATAAGCTTTCTGTGTTGTCACTGCCAGGCATTGTCAGGGCAATGTTCATGTTATGTGGAGGCAGGGAGACAGATTTCACACAACGTGCTGCGCTTTCTAGGCTAATGATTGGTTGGTGATACTTTCTATTCTGTGTTTTAGCTATAGATCAAAACTAAGTAAAATTGGAGAGTAAAAGAATTAGAAGGGAAGAAGAGTTTTGGTTGGCATATTCTTTCCACCAGTTCTTTTCATAATTTTGTTTACTGAAAACAATACAAAATTTCGATTATGTATTTATTGGATTTTTAATTGAAAGGATTGTTGGGAGATAATGGACATGTGAGCAATCCTTCATGTGTGCACGCCTCTGAAAGGACATGACAAGGACATGACAAGGACATAGCCCTTGAAGGGAGAACAAAGAACTCAGCAAACAAACAACTCTAGGAGATGGGTTGGGCGGAGAAAGACATTGAGTGTGGTGCTTATTATCCAGTCACAAGAAGGCTTGAAGCACGTGGACAAAGTTAACTATCCAGTCTTAAGGATTGTACCACATACCGTTCGCGTGCACAGGAGAAAGCTATAAAAGGGCTTGCTTACCTTCAATAAATTGGCATTGCTTGATCATACTGGTCATGTGAGTGTCCATAGTTCCCGCATCTGGCGCCCGAACATAGACCCTCAATATTGGCACAAGTCTTCGCTGAGGACTCAACGGAGGTGCAATTCGAGGGTGGAAAGCCGGTCGAAACTGATACAGGCTCTGCCCTGGAGCCTTAAGGTGAGAAGCAGCGCACTGTAATTTAGGTTGAAGATCTGATTAAAGAAGTGGCGGCTGGGGAGGAATGGGGTCCAGTGTCGATAAAGACGAGCAGGCAGTGGTGGAAGTCCTCCAAAATATCTTCTCCATGAGAGGGATAATATATAAGTCCATCCTGGAAGGCTTGGTGAAATGGAGCTGGGAAGGATGACTTATCTCCAGTTCAGGTCTCACATTTGAAATACCTACCTGGGAATCCATAGGAAAAAAAGCTTTGGGACATGATCAGTGAGGGGGGAAGGTCAGCAGAAGAAATGAGCAACTATCCCACGCTCTGGAAACTGATCCGTGAAACAATAGAGGAGTTGAGCGGCAACCGCATGGCTGGCAACCGCGTGGCTGTTGCTTCCGCCTTTGCAGCTGTAGAAGAGGCTTTTGGCTCTGATACGCTGCCTTTGGTGCCTGTGCCGCTAGCAGATCCCGTCACGTTAGGTCAGCTAAAAAACCCGTTTGCTTCATCGGTCACACTGGTGGGGCCATGGCGGGCAACGGGGGCTAGACCAGCGGCTGCGCAGGCGGGAGCTGGAGATGCCAGAAGTGCGCGTGGCGCTGTGAGAGAGGAGGGTGAGGAGAGACCAAGGGAGTCGCCGGAGTCCAGCGGTGGGCAGGGCATGGATGGGAACATGGGCAGAACTGACGTATCGACACCTGCACCTTCCTCACAGGTCGGTGTTTCAAACAAAGAAACTTTACTCATGCAACTTGTAGACAAGCTTGAAAAACTGGCTGCAACATGGGAGATGGAGCACAGATCGTATACCTTTTCATCTGGCATGCAACGACAACTGTCTGCTCCTGACCTGCCACCTGAGTATTCAGTTCCAGTACCTGCTTCTAATCCATTCTTGTTATCATCACAGGCGGAGGCTGCCCGCTTTATTCGTCTCGCTCTACAAATTCACATCTTTTTTCTTCACAGGTGCAGAGTGCCTCTGTGGCCACACACTGATGGAAAGGGATTATTAGAGATGCTATAGTGGAGGGGTCTTTTATTCCTCAAAGCATACATTTCCTGTTTCTATTAATAGGTTAGTGGTACTAACGAATTGGATCCTTTAGATTGGACATTGCTTGAAAAGGCTAGAGCTTCAGTAATGCAAAATGGTCTTCATCATCAATTAACAAAAAAATTTATTAATTCTATTTTTTCATCATCACTGTTAATTCCAAAAGAAATTGATCAAATAATGGCAGTTATATTAACTCCATCTCCAAAAATGTTGTTTGAAAGTGCATGGACTAAATTAACTAATAATAAGCAAGCTCAACCTTGACCACAAGGTGATCCACTTTATCTCGTTCAAGCACAAATGTTGTTAGGTACAGGACCCTTTGCAACAGTAGATATGCAAGTCAGTTTCTCTAATGAAGTGTTGCAACTATCACAGTCAATAGCTTGTCAAGCCCTAATGTCTGTGCCTGATACAGAAGGGAAAAGGCAAGATAAATTTGTAACAGTAAAAGAAGGTCTTAATGAGCCTTATTCTAAATTTGTAGATCGCTGCTATGACTCTCTTGAACAGCAGTATGACATGACCATAGAAATGAAGGAAAACATGTTTAAATTAATGGCCTTTGAGAATGCTAACCCATCCACCCAGCAATTTTTAGTTACCCTCCCACAAGGAGCGTCTGTAGCTGACATGATTGAATTAACCAATAGAGGAAAGCAACAAGCTAATGTTACAGTTTATTCGGCTGTTGTGTGCGAGGTGTTTGCACCATTTTTCCAAAATAAAGAGGGGGGAGAAAAAAGAAGTAAGAAGTGCTATAATTGTGGCAAGAAAGGTCACTTTCAAGCACAATGCAAAAGTACACAGGTTCAAAAAAGGTGTAATAATTGTCATAGAGATAATCGCTATGCTAAGGAGTGTAGAAAGAGGTCAGGAAATGAGAAGGAGCACAAATCCCTCTGGTGCGCAGACACAAATAAGGGGTGTATGGCAAGCTCAGAATCAGGGACAGGAGGTGGTTTCCTGTCCAATCTCACCTCTGCCACAGCAGGGAGTGCCGGAGTGGACATGGAAACAGCAGTAGACATCACAATACAAGATCAGAAGGTCCACTTAGTGGATAGTAATGTGAAAGGACCTTTAGGATTTGCATTAAGTGCTCTCTTAATAGGGAGATCATCAACAACTCACCAAGGCATTCAAGTATTATTAGGAGTAATTGATGTGGATTATACTGGTGTTATAAAAATAATGGTTCAAACACTAACCCCACCTGTGTTTATTCCCAAAGTCAGCAGAATTGCCCAGCTTGTACTGTTTACAGCCTGTGTTCCAAACATAGAGGAAGGTAATCGAGGGATTGGTGGATTTGGAACAACCGGACAACCTCAAGTATATCTGTCTCTTGATATAAACCGAGGAAAACCAGAATGTGAAATGGTTATCCGATCCCCTTATGGAACTTAGAAAAAACTTTAAATGTTGGTAGATACAGGGGCCGACATTACAGTTATATCAGCACAACAATGGTCTGCTTCATGGCCTGCCATTGCGGCAGTCACAGGAGTGTTTGACATTGGGGGATCCCAAGACACCAGAATTAGCAAAAGTCGCATTGTAATTAAATTTCCTGATGGAGCTCAAGTCACCATTATGTGATGCAAGTTGCTATCACATTACTTGGACGAGATGTCCTAAGCCAGGTCAGAACAACATTGGTTACACAGCCTTTTCAGTGATGGCCATTGATGAGCAGCCTATTCTCAAACTTAAATGGAAAACAAGATGCCCCTGTGTGGATAGATCAATGACCATTGAAACAAGAAAGGCTGCAAATTATCCATCAGTTGGTTGAAGAACAATTGCAAGCAAGACATATCGTTACAAAACAAAGTGCCTGGAATACTCCAATTTTTGTTATTCCTAAAAGGAACAACAAATGGTGATTGTTACATGATTTAAGAGCAGTCAATGCAGTAATGGAGTCTATGGGATCTTTACAGCCAGGATTACCTTCTCCATCCATGATAACAGAGGCCTGGTCAATATTAATCATTGATCTAAAAGATTGTTTTTTCACCATTCTACTTCATGAGGATGATGGGGAAAAGTTTGCATTCTCTGTCCCATCTATAAATAAGGCTGAGCCAGAAAAACGGTATCATTGGGTAGTGTTACCTCAAGGGATGAAGAATTCTCCCACTCTGTGTCAAATCTTTGTTGCCTGGGCATTGGAACCAGTCAGAAAAAAGGTTTCCACAACTAATTATTTATCATTACATGGATGATTTATTAATAGCTTGGGAACACATGCAATCAGATGTTATATTAGGTCATTTGCAAAAGGAACTGTCCAATAGAGGTTTGAAAATAGCCCCTGAAAAGGTACAGTCTAGTTCTCCTTGGAAGTATTTAAGGTGGACAATAACCAATGCCACTATTGGTCCACAGAATTTAAAAATTAACATAGAGCTTCACACATTAAATGAGTCCAAGAAATGATTGGCGATATCCAATGGGTTAGAAATTTATGTGGTGTTACCAATGACGATTTAAAGCCATTAATGCCATTACTGAACACTACTGTTCAAGCTGATAGTAAAAGAACCATGACACAGGAACATAAAATTGCTTTGAAGAAAATTACAGATAAGATAGAGTCGTGTCATGCACAAAGAATACAAATGGGATTCCCAGTGCAACTGATGATAATAGTGGAGGAAATAATATCCATGGGCCATCATTATGTAATGGAACTCAGAACAAAGACAACCATTGTGAATCCTAGAGTGGGTTTTTACTGCACATATCCCTAAGAAAACCGTAACTGCAAGAGCAGAATTAGTATCACAATTAATTATGAAAGGCAGACACAGAATTATTGAAATTACAGGCACTGATCCTCAAACTATTATTGTCCCCCTAATACAAGAATATTTAGAATGGCTGTTTAGACATTCTGAGGCATTACAAGTTGCTCTTGAAGATTATACTGGCCAACTGTCTAATGTTTATCCAGCACGTCGATTACTACCATTGTTAATGAACCAAGTAATCGATAATTTTCCAATGCAATCAGAGGTACCAGTTCAAGGGTTAACAGTTTTTACAGATGCAGGGAAAAAAATCAAAGCAAGCTGCATGTACCTGGTTAGAAGGAGAGGAATGGAAATATCACCTCATTCAAGGCCAAAGAGAAGATTCCTTGCAGACGTTAGAACTCCAAGCAATTTTGTGGGTATTTTTGTCCTGGCCAGATTTGGGATTAAGTATAGTGTCTGGTTCACTCTATGTAGTAGGAGTAGTAAAAAGGATTGAATGAGGACAAGCAAAAGAGATTAAAAATAAATTTAGGGAAACTGTTGCAACAACTAATTCACACTCTTGATCAGAGAAGCGTTGTCTACTTTATTACTCACATCAGAAGTCACCAATCCAAAGAAGGATTAGGGTATGGAAATGAACTAGCTGATCAATTGGTTGCTCCAACCTGGTCTGGGCCCTCTCCAAATTTGTTTGCACAAGCTAGAGAATCTCACAATTTTTTGCATCAGTCAGCAAAAATGTTGCATAAACAATTTAAAATTCCTCTTGCGGATGCGAAGGGCATTGTTGCCTCTTGCCCATCCTGTCAAAAAATAGGGTTTGGCCTGGGAACAGGAGTTAACCCACGGGGCCTATCACCTTTGCAATTATGGCAAATGGTTGTTACTCACATAGCAGAATTTGGTAGGTTAAAATATATACACATTGTTATTGATACCTTCTCCATGACTCTTTGGGCTACAGCTCAAGCTGGAGAGACAGCTAATCATGTTGAAAAAGACATATAGTTCTTTTGCTGTACTTGGGGTGCCAAGAAAGATCAAAACAGACAATGGTCCAGCATATATTTCTGGACGCTTCCAACGCTTCTGTATCTTATGGGGCATCAAACACTGCACAGGAATTCCACACTCTCCCACTGGACAAGCAATCGTCGATCGGGCTCATCAAACTCTGAAGCAAATGCTTCAAAAACAAAAAGGGTGAATGTCAGGTATGATGCCAGCTGAACGATTAAATAAAGTTTTATATGTTTTGAATTTTTTGAGGCTTACAGGCGAACGTCAAGAACCACCAATGATGATTCACAGTTTAGCAATAAAGGGCGATGCTGAACAATCTATGGGCACACAGCAACTGTTAGTTATGTTCAAAAACTTAAATACTGGGCAATGGGAAGGACCTGTTAAAGTACAATTAACGGGCAGAGGTTATATGTGTTTGCTTACAGATCATGGTTTACAGTGAGTTCCATCTCGCTGGGTGCGGCCTTGGAAAGAAGGTCAAGCTCACAGTCCTAAACCTTCAATGGTTCTGACAGTGATTAATACTCATACATTCTAAATGTGTTTATTGAAATCCCTTCCAAACCAGTAGGGGCCCATGTTACATAGGAAAGTTAACTATGTTCACAGGATAGTTGAAGAAGTTGTTACCAGGGGGAATTGTCGGAATTGTTGTAATCATTGTAATTGTTATGTTTGTTATTATTTTACTGTGATTAGTTTGTTGTATTAACAATCATTGCAAAAAAAAGCCTGCAAGGAATGTGGATTGCTCAAAATCAAACAGAGGCATATGTTAGGAGGTAATGGACATGTGAGCAATCCTGCATGTGTGCACACCTCAGCAAGGACATGACAAGGACATAGCCCTGAAGGGAGAACAAAGAACTCAGCAAACAAACAACTCTAGGAGATGGGTTGGGCGGAGAAAGACATTGAGTGTGGCGCTTATTATCCAGTCACAAGAAGGCTTGAAGCACGTGGACAAAGTTAACTATCCAATCTTAAGGATTGTACCACGTACCGTTCGCGTGCACAGGAGAAAGCTATAAAAGGGCTTGCTTACCTTCAATAAATTGGCATTGCTTGATCATACTGGTTGTGTGTGTGTCCATAGCTCCCGCAAAGGACCATTATTAAAAACCTCTGACAAGTTAGATAAAGCTTTCTGTTTTGGTTTTAACCAGTCTGCTTAGAGCTTATGATATAATCAATAACTACTTATAAATTATTTTTTTTCAGTAATATAATTTTTTTTAATCCTTCTGTAAGGTCCTTCGGTTTCTCCTACCGTAGAGCCCAAGGGAACCAGAAAATTAAAATATAAGGCAGCAATCACAGTGAATTATAATTTCCCATATGAAGAATTAGTTTCTTCCATTCCTGTTCTTGTCACAACCTTTTTCATAAGCATAAATTATCAAAAGTTTTCATTGTTTAATATTCCATGTAAATTCTAGTGGAAAGAAGACAGTGTGACCTTCATGTTGTACTGCTGTCTAGTTCTGATTTATTTTCCTGTGACTTTAACAAAAGAATAATCAAAATAGCTTACTTCTTGCAGTTCTTGGTAGCAGAGAGATTGAGACATTAGTTTTTTTGTGGTCCTTAGGTGGAGAGATACCCCATGCACAGAGATAGTGGCAAGGGGGTAGCCTGCATGGGATTTCCACTTCTTTTGGCTTGCTCAGATTTCTTACATGGCCTCAAAATCAAATTGAACTAATTCTGATGTGGGATTGGGACAGATTAGATGTTTGCTGAACATCCAAATAACTACCTACTTTCTACTGATTTTTCATGAGTTTGGTATAGGATACAAAATAGACCTTGGGGGTCTTGAACAGGAAATTTTGGCAGCACAGTTAGGCTTTTCAGAGGTTCACTATAAACTCATTAGAAAATCTGAATTGAGCTTCAAGCTGAAAACAAAATCTTCAGTCTCAAGACAACTACTTGTTTTGTTATGGGTCTAGCTGGCCTTGGAATAGGTTTCTATGAAATGTTGGAATGAGAAATGTTAGCTGTACTTTTATAAATCAATAAGGGTTTTTTTGGTTGGGATTTCACTCCCCCAGTAATTTTTAGTGAGGAAGCACTGGTGTGTCATGGTCAGAGATCATACAGTGAGAATCAACTAAGGCCCCATAAACTCTTCAATGCTCGATGGTGTTTGACAGTTTCTTCTTGTATTTTATTGCTTCAAGTAAATACAGTTTTCTTCAGAATGACAAAGAATCTGAGAAATTGGGTTTTGCACATTCTCTTTACACCAGAATTATTTTCCTATGTATGTTACATTTCCTATGTATGTTACATTCCCCTTTCCTGGCTACTCTTGTTATATTCTCCTTCTTCAGTTTTGCACTTTTTATCCCTTCTAGAGAAGCAGTGAAAAATCTGCAAGTGCTGTTCACCTTGGAGGGTGCTTGTTGACCACAGTTTCACAACCTCCGTTCATAAGTTACGTGGAGTAAGAAGGTGATATAGGAGCAAAGTATTTCAATGACTGTCTTCCTTCTAATCATGTAGGAGAAGAAAATATATAAAGAGCAGAGATAGAAAGTAGAAAGCTGTGTGAACAATGGGGATATTTTATACACCTAAATGAAGGTATCCAGATAAGGGGTCAAAGTATTTGGCTAAGTCATATTGTCCTGTTGTAGTCCCGTGGTTAAATGATATGAGGACTAAGGTTAAACCCAACACATTGGAGGCCACAGCTCAGCAAAAACCGCTCACTCCTTTGTAGTGCTGGTTCCCTCCTTGTGGCAGTCTTGAACTCATATGACACAAAGGCGACAAACTGCTGTTGCTATCATACTTTCTCTTAAGTCAAACCATTTCTGCGGTCTCCATGCACACCAGATCTCTTCTCACTCATCTTTTCCAGGCAAGCTGAAAGAGAGCAGAAGATGAAACATGGGCTGAAATAAAGGTCAGCTCCTGACTTTCTCATTGTGGGCAAGGGACAAGTAAATAATCCCTGCTACAGACCCACCAGCATGGGCCTATTAAAATCTGATGTGGTAGTTGGGTGTTGGAATGCTGAGTTCTATGTAACACTGCATTCAAACCCAGCTTGCCTACTTCACATTCAAATGTTGGAGTGAAAACTCATTACTTCTTTTACTGTATTTCCTATTAAGGTGTTTATGTTAGGCACTGACGAGAGAATAACCTTCTCAAGCTATCTGTGAAATGACTTTAGCATAGCAGATCATTTATGGGAGACATTTTAGAAAGTCTGAAGTGCTATTTCCAGAGTGCTTCTAATAGTGTGGAAATACAGTTCGTTTTATAGGAAGCACCGTTGTTAGTCAATACAGCAGGAATTGAAGGCTAATGAAGAACAATTGTGGTGTGAGGGAACTAGTTCATAAAGCTCTATAAACCTTATAATTTCTATTACACCAGTTCTAATATGATCCATTTACTGAAAATAATCCATTTTAGAAATAGAGTTTTGTCGTGAAAAAATCTTGAAGAATATAAGAGGTCCTGTGAGTTTTACTGAGGTTATTGAGATGCTTATGTGGTTTTTCCAGTCTGGGAAACATGGGCTGGACAATTTTTCACTTAACTGGGAACTCTTATAACAGTGCCATAGTTGGTTTTTTTGTGTGTGTGCTTTACATGCATGCTTAAGAGCTTCCCTGAAGAGCCTTGTTTTCTGCAGTCCCAGTGAGCAGATTTTGCTTATGGGTATAAAGCGATCAGATTTTAATTCAAAGTAGTTGCATGTAAATGTGAAATTCCTACACAAAATAAATCTTTCTACTTTGCAGAAAAGGTGGTTATTCGTATCAGCTTATTATTCCACGTGAGAACTTTGATAGTAATGTTTGTCTCTTTAATTCCAGGGATTTAATTTTGAAGTAGTATCAAAAGGAAATCAATATAAAAGTTTATGTTGTACCTCAGAAACAATCGCTATCCTAACTTCTTATTAATTGTATAAAGTTGAAAAATAGCATTTCAGAAACACATTTAACATAAATGCCTCTAACAAAGTACAGAAATATAATGTCAAATGGAAAAAATAATGAACAAGACTTTTCTACAGTATGGTTCCACATTTGTTCTTTGTGGCCATTTCAAATGGCATCTCTCAGTATTACATCATGTTTTCTTATTATCTGTGGAATGTAGGGTAAAACAATGATTGGGTTTATATTTGTGAATCTGATTAGTGGTGTCATTGAATCTTATAAGACTTGACCTGACTGATAGAGTGGTTTAATGGAAACCAGTCTGTTCCTCTTTAGACTCTAAGGAATTAGGTTCATAGCTCTACTGCTGTGCCACTGTGGCAGAAAAAAAAAAGTCATGGTTCTAATTTAGAAAAGTGTCTAAGCATGTGCTTAATCCTAAACAACCCATGGAGTCAATAGAACTTAAACATGCATAAATAGTTTGCTGACTTGAGCCTGTGGGCAGTGGAGCTCGTCAGTAACAAAACTAAGTGGCGTAATAGTGGTTCAAGAGAGCCTGTATAAAAAAAACCCCCAATCCTCATGGTAAAATTAAATATGCTCCAGTGTTTTCCTGAATAAGAGTTTTCTTAATGTGGTGCTGCAACATATGGTTTGAGATGGAAGAGTATCACTGGTTCCAGGAAAGGACTTCAAAAATAAAGGGATGTGGAGAAGGTGGCTAGTGAGCAACACATGGAGGCAGGCTTAAAGTGAAAGCTGGAAGGTGGATTGACAGAGCAACAGCTGAACCAAATGGATTGGGAGTTATCCCCTGGCATTTGAATCATCCAGCACCAGCATTTTATCAAAAACACAAACAAGGATGCAAACAATCAATAGCAAAGGATGTGGAGCCAAATGTAAACCTGTCCTAGTCAAGTGTGCACAATTTTCCTAGAATATACTTATAATCATCTTTTTAAAAAAGAGTACCTGACTTTTCACTGTGAGTGGAAAGGTAGGGGAAAATGTAATTTTTGTGATACAGGAGGTTATGGAGAATGAAATGCAAAGGCAGAGACGAGGTCAAACCTAGCAGACACTTTTTCAGCTATGTATGAAAGCAGCACACATGGATAGCCATCACTCCCAGCAGGGAGCCTGGATTCCTGGTGGCTGTGCTCTTATTAGTTCGTAATACGACACAACCCACTGACGTGTAGGAGAGCCAGTCTAACAAGTGCAGACCACTGAAGGGCATCAATTGCTGTAGCCTTTCTAATCACTGTGTGATATACTAAGGAAAAGAAATTAAAGACTTGCAGGGAAAGCACAGGAAAATGTGTGAAAAGCTGCTCTTTTGGCATGGGGGAAGCTTTTAGGGCTTGGAGTAGATAGTTCTCCCTGAGTCCCATCTCTATTTATATATATATATATATATCTATATATATATATATCTCCATATCTATCTATCTAGATATTAAAGAATGTTATTCAAAAAGTTTGATATTCATACAAAAGATTTTGCTTCAAACGTATGACCTGAATTTTAAACCAAGTTCCATTTATTGTAGAGAGTGTGTAAGAAGAGGTGTTTGGAAGAGTAAAAAAGAGGAAACTCAATTCCAAGGAAATACAGAGCAAGGAATTTATTGGGAAATAAGGAGAGTTACAAACAAGTGTAGAATCTGGGATCTGCAGAAACACTTTTTCAAATGTAAAAAGAAATATGGAACAATATATCTTGCCTTTCCCTTAGATAAATTCTCCATTTTGAGCAAGAACAGATGTTTAAAAGTATTCCTGTCTTTTCTGCAATTGTTTCTCTTTTTTAACTTGTGGGCCACTCTGGGACTGAAGGATGGTAGTAAGAAGGGAAAAATGAAACAAAAAACCATCAAATCCTATGCTTAAAAACAACAAAATCCTCTCTGTTGTTTTTTATTACATGTAAGTTACATCAGAGAATTGGACTCTCTGAACATAATAAAACTAAAACTTTCAGAGATAGAAATGTAGCAGATTCATTACTTCTTCTAAATTAGCAACTCCTTGTTCACAGTGCATGTGTCTTTTACTACTTTCCTTTCTTTCTTTCTTTCTTTCTTTCTTTCTTTCTTTCTTTCTTTCTTTCTTTCTTTCTTTCTTTCTTTCTTTCTTTCTTTCTTTCTTTCTTTCTTTCTTTCTTCCCTAGACATCCTCAATTCTGCTATAGAAAGTAGGGTATCTGAAGGTTCAAGTAAATTCCTGAAGGACTCACTAGTTATTTGGGCTCTGGCTTGCATGAGGAGCAAAGAAGGGCTCTTCCCAAGCTCAGCATCCATCCTGCTCTGAGCTTATGAATTGTCAACTTTTGGACTCAGCTGTTTCAAACTCCTGGACAGAATGTGATCTTCCTTGAAAACCATTCTGGGAGCCTGTTTCTAGCATTATTACCTACCTGTAAATTGCACAGACATAGACACGATTAAATCACAGATTTTCTTCTAACAACATGCTGCTAAAGAATAAACTTGAATAAACCTGAATTATTGAACAAAAAACCCCCAAGAGTAACGTAAATTTCACATAGAGTACAAAGGTGTATAAGGTGTATTTATTCTTTAATTGAATTGTTCTTTGATTTAATTTCATGAAGATATCCTAAATCTCTTTCTCAGTGCACACCTCTGATCCTCACCAGATTTTAATCAAAGGACATGTAACAATGTGGTTTTCACACAGCTGATTATGACTGGTGATTTCTCTTTTGCACATTCTCTTTAACTTTGTAATAGGTGAAACTGAACCTTAGGTTATGACCTGCCTCAAGTCTGGAGTTTGGAATTGGATTAAGTGAAAATCTACAGCCTGACTGTGGTCAGCTGCTTCAGACGGTCCTGTGTAGATTGGAAAGGAAAAAAAAGTATTTGCTCTTTATTGCAGCCACAAATTCCAGAGGTGTTTGAAAGCTAAAACCTGTTATTTTGAGTTCGTTCTTTCAGCCTCTGCTTCATATCCAATTTCAGCATACTACAGAACGGTTTCCTAAGGTATTCAGTCTTCCCAGTCTGCCCTGCTGCCATATATGCAATACATTTCTGAAGATTAGCCCTGTGGTAATATTAGGATTAGCTCTTTTTTTCCTACTAGATTTGTTACCTACCAAATTTAACTCAAAGCCTATGTGGTTTTACATTAAAAGCATGCACAGATTAATGTTTCACTGCTGAAGTGATACTTCCTTTTATCTATCAAAATCAATGTGGCACTCACTGTAATTCAATCAAAATACCATCTTGCTCTGCTTGCTAATGATTGTTTTTAGTTCCCATAAAAGCAGAGAAGAACTCCAGATTCCAGGGAAGTTGATGGGAAATTTGTAATTGAGTGGAAACAAGTCTTCCAGCAAGATCGGTTAATTTTCTGACAAAAAGAAGATATTGCTTTCTGTGTGAGTAAACTAAGTCCCTGACAGCTGGTTTAATATATATGTGTCAGCTGTGAAAATAATGCAAAGGGCAATAACACTTTCTAATTTCCCTTTTCATCTTTGTGAAGTTCCTGCCCACAGTTTATGAACAGGATAGAAATGTCCCGTTGTGCTCACAGGCGAGATGGGAAGAGGTAAAGCTACTGGAGAATGCCTCATCCCAGCTCCACGTCTATGAAAATCTGAGCAGTTCTGTTTTGAAGGTTTGAAGATGTACTAAAAACCTAGTTGAAATGCTGATTTTCTTGCCTAGAGAAGGAATACTTGCCCATATTCGAGCTCCTTCCTGCAATAGATTATTCTTTATTTATGTAAAGTTAGCAGTAGCCTTCTTGCATACAAATGCATCTGAAACTACGCCAAAGGGTTCATGCTTTTAGGGAAGACAGGATTCAGACCTAGTCAGAGGAAGACATTCAGCATATTTTTTTTACCTCCACGGAACTGATAAAATTTTGGCATGCCCTCCTCCTTTCTCTTCAGGTCTGGGAATCTGTCCCCAACTCTTTTCCATTTTTTCCATTACAAGAAACGCAAGATGTGGTGTATGAACTTAAAGGAAATGCTTTACTTGTTGTTTCCTGCCCTTGGGGTATTTCATTTCAGAGGAGGAGATTGCAGAATCACATAATCATCTCGGTTGGAAAAGATCTTGAAGATCATCCAGTCCAACCATTGACCTCACACTGACAGTTTCCAACTCCACCAAATCCCTCAAGCGCTCGGTCAATCCGACTCTTCAACCCCTCCAGGGATAGGGACTCCCCCCCTGCCCTGGCAGCACATTCCGACACCCAACAACCCCTTCTGGAAAGAAATGCTTCCTAAGAACCAGTCTGACCCTGCCCTGGCGCAGCTTGAAGCCATTCCCTCTTGTCCTGTCACTTGTTCCTTGGTTCAAGAGACTCATCTCCCCTCTGCACCCTCCTTTCAGGTAGCTGTAGAGGGCGATGAGGTCTCCCCTCAGCCTCCTCTCCGCCAGACTAAACCCCCCCAGTTCCCTCCGCTGCTCCCCATCACACCTGTGCTCCAGACTCTGCACCAGCTCCGTTGCCCTTCTCTGGACACGCTCGAGTCATTCAATGTCCTTTTTGTAGTGAGGGGCCCAAAACTGAACACAGTCATCGAGGTGCAGCTTCACCAGTGCCAAATACAGGGGTAAGATCCCTTCCCTGTCCCTGCTGGCCACGCTATTGCTGACACAAGCCAGGATGCCATTGGCCTTCTTGGCCACCTGGGCACACTGCTGGCTCCTGTTCAGCCAGCTGTCAATCAACACCCCCAGGTCCCTCTCTGACTGGCAGCTCTCCAGCCACTCCTCCCCAAGCCTGTAGCGCTGCTGGGGGTTGTTGTGGCCCAAGGGCAGCCCCCGGCATTTGGCCTTATTGAAACTCCTCCAGTTGGGCTCAGCCCATTGCTCCAGCCTGTCCAGGTCTCTCTGCAGAGCCTCCCTACCCTCGAGCAGATCAATACTCCAGTGTTTACAATAAAGTAAATTTGGTATTATTCTCACTCTAAATTTTTCAATGATATTTTTGCTTAGTTCCTGAACGGAAGATTGTAGAGTTGTACGGTTCTTTGTGTAAGCTCAGTAACATTATTTCTGTGGGAACTTGGGAGATGGACAGGTTAATTCCTACACCACCAAAGGGCTGTTGCTTCGTAAGTTGACACAGGAGTTGAAATCATGGCTTGTGGAAGAAGTAGAATAGGTCAGACTGCAATTTCACATTTTGTTTTGTGACATTTTTGAGCTTATTGCTTAAAACTCACTCTGATTTTGTAGGTCAGTGCTTTTGGATCATCCCTATTGACTAACAAAATGATGAAAGAACTGCACTGCAAGAACAGAGATAGCATTAAACTCATCAGAATGAGTTTTGGATCCATTGGGTAAGGAGCATAGGTAACTGTGAGAGTTTGCAAGAGAAACGGGGATAGACTTTTTAGTAGGGCCTGTTGCAATAGAACAAAGCATAATAGTTTTAAACTAAAAGAGGGTAGATTCAGACTAGATTATAAGGAAGAAATTTTATGCAATAACAGTGGTGAAACACTGGCACAGGTTACCCAGAGAGATGGTAGATGCCCCACCCCTGCAAACATTAAAGGTCAGGCTGGAGGGGGCTCTGAGCAACCTGATCGAGTTGAAGATGTTCCTGCTCATTGCAGGGGGGTTTGACTAGATGACCTTTAAAAGTCCTTTCCAACCCAAACCATTCTATGATTCTATGATTCTACGAAATGAGCAGGTCTTTGCCAACACTGGGCAAGAGTGGAAGGAAAAGGGGAATAGGTAATGTTAATTAATAAAAGTTAATTTGTGTGTGTGTGTGTGTGTGTGTGTGTGAGATGCCCTTCTAGTTAGCATCCGGTATAATTACTTCAAGTGACATGATTCATTCATGCTTTGTTTAAGCAGTGCTGGTGTTGTTCATTATACTTTCGACATTATGCATTTTGGGGTTGTTGGGTAACTTAATTAAGCAGTGCTCGTTTGTTTGAGAGGTTATCTTGATTTATTTATTTTACCCTCAGAGTTTATTTTGAAGTTTTTGGGGATTTGTTCCTTATCTCTGTATGTCTGATATGGTTATCTGTTTTTTAAATAAAAATGCACATGGAATAATGAGTGATTGAGATAAAGTTTAACAAGTAACCAAACTCTCCTGGTGTCATTCCCCTGAGATTTCATTGAATCTATTGGGCAGGGTTTTACTGATGTTAGTGAAAACAGACACAGGTCAAAGATTTCAATATTTTCCTAAAACAGCTACAGAAACTGTGGCAAGTGTGGTCATTCTCTCAGCATGAAAGTTAAAGAAATTCAGTGCTTAATGGAGAGTTCATTAAATTCCCATTGTGTGGTAATGCATATAAACTCTTACATGCAAGGAGTAGCAGTATTCAGACAATTTATTAGGCTAATAAATGGAAAAATTAACTTGTTGTATCCTTGGGCTAACTCATCCGGGCACCTGATACCTTTCTGCTGGAGCGAAGGAAGCTTGACATTTCCAGACTCGGCAACCATGACAAGTCTCACTGCCTGTGACGTCTGGGAAGGCATTTGCTCTCTACCCATTTCAGCTGATGAAAGAGGCAAGAAGAGATTTTTAGGAGAGCTTTGTGGAGATAAGGAGGGTGTCTCAAGCTGGCTCAGTGCAGAGTTTCATTGTGGCACTTGAGCTTTCTCCTCTCCTGGTAAGGAGTGCTTCTCTGCAGTGCCGTAATTGGATGAAAACTCCATTCAGCACTCAGCCTGCCTAGGACAAAAGGCAAGAGCACAGAGTAAAATAATTTATCAGGTTTGGGAGAAGTTTTCACTCCAGGATGGTGATATATTGGAGCACCAGGAAGGGTAAAAATTTTTAGGCTTTCAATAGGACAGTTTAGCTAACAGAAGGAAAAATTAAAGAAGAATAAATAGGAACTCTTACTCTCTGTCCATAAAACGACCTTGTTTCTTGCTCCCAGGAGACAAAATGATGATTAATAATTTACAAACCTGCTGTCTATTGAGTAGGTTGTGGGTTTATGTAACAATACTAGATTTTATAATAGCTTGAATCCCAAATTAATTTTCAACATTCTGGAAGTGGAATGTGGCAGAGGGACTAGGATAGGAAAGAGTGATTCACAGTAAATTATGACCGAGAGTGAATGCAACTGCAGGGGTGTGGAGAGGGAGGATAAGTATATCTGAGGTAAAATTTACACTAGAGTACTGAAGCTAATACCATGAAACCTCATTAGGGCTTCAAAATCCAAATTACATTCCAGAGGCTTAGAGATAATATCCAAACAACATAGCCTTTAAAATGAATCAAGCTTTAAACTGGGGCAATATCGACTTTGTGTACCCCAAAGTTTCCATACAGTTTCCCTGTGGTGAATATAGGGAAAACTATTTTCTGACTTTTATTTGAAGGTTTGAACCTGGAATAGTTGTTATCTCTGAAGTTGTCTAAACTCACCCATATCTCTGTGAATGTCTATGGAACCACATGATGTTCTTACACCTCTGAAAGTATCTTATTTTGATGCCAAAAGCCTTTATTAAAGTCAAAACATCCTCAGCTGAGAAGCCATAGGGATAATTTCTGATGATTCTTCATTTAGTTTTATCATGGGTCCTTGTAAAGGCTGTAATACAGCAGGAATCGTGGCTGTTCTTTTTCCTTTGAGACTATATCTTTGATTTATTCTGATGAAAAGAGAATGTCCCTTCCAAATCCATTGATTTTACATTGGCCATAATTTGAGATTGCCTCTCTGGGGATCAGCTACCTTGGGGTAGCTACCTTTTCATGTGGAGTGGGATTGCCACAGCTACAGTCCTTTCTTTTGCAAGAGGCATTTTAAAGTTGATTTCAATGTAGGGCGAGGATAAAAGGTTTTTTCACTGTTAGTTAACTTTTGTTTGGGGACTGTTCTGTTAATAAGTTGTTTTGCCTGCTTTTGTTTCGTAGCATTTCTTACTCTGTTTTTTTTTTTTTTTTTTTTTTTTTTTTTTTTTCCCTTCCTGGCAAATACCTGTATTTTCTTGTCCTTGTTGACATTTCTCTTTGGTTCTGGTTTACATGAGTTTCAGTTATATTTTTTGGATAAATTTTTCAGAGGAAGACCAAATTGTGCAAGCTTGTTTATAAAGTACTTAATGAACATGAAGCTAAGGATGTTTGAAGGTTCCTTTGCACCACTTGAGTGTGCTCCCATTGATTTAAATTCCCTTTCAGGGAAGTCCAGGGCTAATCAGTTTATAGCATATATATTTGGCATTTATATGCCTAGTCCTGTTATCAAGCTCTATTTCTAGGTATCTAAAGATTATTTTTAATTATTTTATAACTACAGACCTCGATGCAAAAATGTAATCTACTTGCCTGTATGAACAGCAGAAGAAGAGATATCACTTGTAGTCACTTCCACATGCAGAGCCATTTTAAGTCAATTGGTTTTATTATTACTGTGCTCTTCACACTCATATGCCTCAAATTGGACTGAAGCCATTTGAATTTATCTGCTGTATCAAGGCAATCAAATGGGAAGGAGTGGTAGTCATTGAGGATGGATTACTTTGGATCTCAGTATCATTATTTGCCTTTAGAAATATAGTGAGACATTCAATCCAATGAGGGATAATTCAGTTTTTAATTAATAGGTTCAGAATGCTATTATTAAATTTTCTTTTAACTTCTTTCATTAATTAAGGATTATAGCTATACGGTCGAACAGAGAGAGGGAAGAATCAAACAGTATATGATTAAGTCTGACAAAGAAAAGGATATTAGAAAAATGTGTCACTCTCCACCAGATTTCTGGGTTTTAATGTTGAGACTCTAACATGATCCAAAGCAGATAGTTAATTTCTTTTAATTGATAAAGCATTATTGCTCAGAGGACAGATAACAAAACAAAGTTGTTAAATGACAATTAGGTACTAGACCATATAAATTGTTTTGTATTTGTGGGTGTATAATTTTAATCAAGTAATTAGTTTGTGCTATATATTTTTGAATATGTGAATGTTCTCTTGTGTGGATAGTAGAATTGTGCCCTTCAAAAAGAGAATAAATTTTAAAATGTGAATATTGATGTTACATGATATTTGGCTTGACTGTACAGATATAATTCAAAATCTTCTCTACACGTAGTCATAAAGTTAGATTATGGCAGAACATGCTTTAATGACAGACTGCATAATATTTCAGAGGAATGGTAAAGTGAAAGATAATGAGCATTTCTCCTAGTTCTGAATCTCTTGCATCCAGATACTTTGACTCTCAAAGTCACATTGCAGGAGTCAAAACTTGGCCAATTTTAAAATTAAATATTTTAGTTCCTCAAATGGCAGAAAATAAATTTGTGAAAAATTATGAATATGGAGACTGTGCTGGTAATATCTGTTCTGTTCTGTTATCATGCCTAAAATATTAGCTTTATGTGGGAAAGGGCAGACTACTCGTTGCTTCACTGTGCTAGTGTGTAGCTAGTCTTTTACCTAAGTCTAAATGGCAGTACTCCAACATGAAAAATGCTACCAGAGGCCAACAACATCCTACAGATTAATTTGTATTCTTATTACAGGTTTATTTTTGTAACCTTAGTTTGAAGGTGAGTTTAATACTAGTATCACTGGTAGTTTCTTCATGTTGCAATTAATAATCGTCAGACAGATCACTGTCTAAGACTGCACCGTGTGGGCAAGAGATCTGGATCTTGATTGATAAGCTACAAGTGGAATTCTCTCCCCAAGACCAAAAAAGAAGATTATTAATTAGATTTTTAACATTATTCAAATAGTTTTCCTGTATCACTGGAATATTAAAGTGTGATATAAGGAGACAGATGCTGAGCTGGTAGAAGTCAGTGGCAGCTTTCAGATGGGGAGTCTGAGTATGAATGGTCCTGTGGTCATGACATCACAGGACTCTCTTCTTTTGGGATGGGTTTTTAAGCTATTGGATAAATTCAACAGTAGGTACCCACTACCAGCAGGAAGGCTAATGCTGACGTGGATACGTCTTCAGGATGTTTGATTTCTTTTGGTTCACTGCATGTGCACATTTGTACAGTAAGCCTGGCAAAGGCAGATTAGATACGTCCTGCACACTCAGCTGTATGCCTGGCTCCTTACGTATCACTCAGGGGCAGATCATGTGCCTTAAGGGGCTGGAAAAACATCCCATTGACTTCGTAGGGATGCCCTTCCACTTCAGGCCTTTATTATATCTTTTGCCACTGTACCTTGTTTGAACAATTTTCTTATTGGACATACATGCTCTTCCACACTCTTCTGTATTGATTTTCCCCATTTCAACATTATCCTGCTGCTTTCTTCTGATTTAAGTTGAAAGTTCCACTGGTAAATTTTCTGTAATGCTTGTTGCATTATGTCAGTAAGTGGAAATAGCATATCATCTTTGTTTTCACTCAATGGGAAGTGACATACTGTTGATTAAAATTTATTACTAATATGCTTTGATGAATGTTTCAGAGTCTGTTATTGGTTTACTTTTTCATTTCTGGACACTTTGTGTTTCTCTTTTATCAATTCTATTTCCTCCAATTGTTTTAGACAATATATGATGCTAATAACATGTCAACTTCAAAAATCAGGAGTATAAAATGATACTTCTGTTGAAAAATACAGTTAGAGAAGAGAGTGATTTATAACGTTCTTTAAAATATGCAATTACATTTGTTGATTGAGATGCAAGTTACATATGGAAAAACAAAGTAAGATGTTGGAATTTCCTGTTTCTAATTATTTAATATGGAGTCATAATTTATAGATAGAAGGCAGATTTATTATGTAAGCTAGCCCAACTCCAATCAAAAGAACTATCCACTTCCTGACACCTCTTTAATCCTCCTTTAAGTTTCCAGCATTCCTTGAGAAGACTTTCATGCAAGTTTTATAGGTGTTCAGTCCGTTAATCTCTTCTCAGTTTTTTTTTTTGGTTTTTTTTTTTTTTTTTTTTTTTTTTTTTTTTTTTTTTTTTTTTTTCCCCTCTTTATTCAATAGTACTACAGTTCAGCTCACTATGTTGAATCACTCATTTTCCTTTCAGAGATCCAGGTCATGTTATTCATATAATCACTTCATTCCATTTTTGTAATAGTATTTTGTAATAGTACCCACTTTGGATTGGAATAAAGGACTAAGGGAAGATCAGTTGTTGACTAATGTACAAAAAATATACGTAAGCTGGTGTAAACTAATTCTTACCTCTTTTCACCCTGGCTGCATATAATTTGGTCCCTGAGGCCCCTTTTAACAAGGCACTTAAGCATATGATTACCTTTAACCATGCAAACATTTCATCTGACCCATTTTCCTTGTGCTCCCATTTTCTCATTGACTACAGTTCCTCCAGACTGCTCCTGGACGTTGACTCCAGAGGCTTCCTGGAGAAAAGTATTCCTGCTGGAGTAATTCCTCTGCTGAGCAGGAATGTATTTCCTATGTGGATGTGCTATTCTATACATGTGTATGCCCAACTATGTTTTCCAGTTATATCTAATGGGGTCTCCTTCATCACCATTTCATTGTTTCTTCCTCAGTTTCTCCTTTATTCGAAGGACACATGCTTTGGATTATTTTTCACCATCTGTATTATCTAAGATGTTCTCATGACCTCAGATGTGTTCAAATTATTTTTTTTCCTCCCCTGCCAATTTTTCCACTCTGCCTGCCTTTCTCATGTTAACTATGTCTCCCAATATAGAATAATTTGCCAATTTTCTTAATATGATTATTTCTCGCTCTTGCAGATCACTTAGGAAAATAGGAATGATTACCAGGATTCCCTTGTTACTGTAGAAGATGTGAACTTGGCATACTAATACTCCTCATCGTCTCTTGTTTACATTCAATTAGTCAGGTTTTGGATCTGCCCAATCTAATCTGAATCAACATTTCAATTACTCTTTCATGAAAAAGAGAGTAAATGCTTCATTAAATTACAGGCTTTATTAAAATAGCTGTTGTCATCCATAAAGAAACTTTCTAAGATGATGTTTTACAATATAAATGGGTTTGCAGAAAATATCACAGTCCTGAAATATGTATCATTTTAATTAAGTTGCAATTTAAAATGTTAGATTTTTCATGTTTTCTGTATGAGGAGATAATAAACATCTGAGAGCTAGAAGGTCTTAGATTTCTTGAGAAAATTCATGTGGTTTTGTAGGGAAATGGAGCATTAGGGTGCTTCTGAAACACAAATCACAGAGCACTGTGCTTGTTGCTGAACAAAGACAGAGCAAAAAGATCATCTCTGTGCCCCAAGATTTAGTACAAAAAGTTTCCACTGATGGACAGAGGATCAGGGCTGAGGGCAGGTATCTGCCTGAAATTGTTCACAATTTCCTACAGGGCAAATGCTGCTGTTGTGTGCAATGATACAGCTCCATTGAAGTCAGTGAAATAACAAGAGTTTTTCTGATAGCTACTTACTGCATAATAAGGAAAAGCACACCATAATTTGTGACAGGTTTTTAAGGAATATCTAGGTTATATTATGAATGTTTCTGGTGCTTTTACTGGATTTATATTTTTTGGAGTCCTCCCTTCTTTAGGCCATAATCTAGTCAGTCACTTAAGCATGTGTCTGACATTTAAGGATATACTTCTGTATGTTCATATTTGGAGAAGTGCTTAAATTTGCCCTTAACTCTAAGATGAACCACCACTGGGGGAAACTTGCTAGGAATCTATGTTTCAGTTCACACAGGTAATGGCAACCACTAAGGCACTTAAACTTTATATAAGGTTTGTCAGCCTTCTTGGCTCTGAGTAATCACTCAGCAGACAAAACCAGATTTTTTTTTCCTTTCCAATCCCCACCAGGTATTTTAATTTAAATGTACTTTTCCTCCTGGCCTATTTGTCAGCAAGAAACCTGGTAAATCAACTGTCATCAGCTCTACTGTAACAAAGCAATGTCTCTGCTTCTAGAGATGCAGAGTAGACTCCTAATTATGGCATGAAGATATTTTAGAACAAAGACATAAAAAATCTTGTGTTTTATTGGCTGTTCAAATGCCTGCTATAATTAATACTACACTGGAAGGTTTGCTTTCATTTCAGTTGAATACATCTACTTTTAACCTTGATAACCGAATAATTTCTCATAAGCTTACTCATGGATTAATGTTGAAAAGATGTAGGTGACTTTTTTTTTAACCCTACAGCCACCTACATTGTGAATATATTAGCTGAAAAGCTATTTCATGTTTCATCAGTGCTGCAATACTTAAATACTTACAGGTTTGAGAAAGTTGTAAGATGGCAAGAACTGCTATAGAAATTGTAAAATATTCATTAATACAATAATTCTGTTTTATCTTGGATTCAATTTATAGTTTAAATTGTGTATCACAAGTGTTTCTTTGTTCTTTAAAGTAGTTTTGAAAATGTTTAGACAGTTTAGACACATGTTGTATAAATAAGTAACTTTCTTTGCTTCACATATAGGCAACATAATTTGATCTTTAAATTTAAACAATAATTTCTTATATTCCTAAATAATGCATTTGGGAATTTTCACTTCTTTTGCTGGAATACTCTTTACAGATAGGAGAAAAATCTGACTACAGATGAAATTCAAGATTTTTATATAGCTGGTCTTAGTTATTGAATTTGGAAATAACAGGAAGAATATGTCTGTCCATATATAAAGCTTCAGAGAGCCTGATACAATCTCCAAAAAAAAAAAAAAAAGAAGAAAAAAAAAAAAGATTCCCTAAACAAAACTCGTGTTAGAGCCATTTCGAGTCAGAAACTTGCAGTTCTTTTGCATCTACTGCAGTGTGGTTTTGGTAGGCAATTTTGGGCTAGTTTCCTCCATTCTTACTTGTGAAATGACTTCAGGTGTGCTAAATATTTTTCACTTTCCACTCTTTAAGACTGGGGTAATAATTCTTAACTCAGGCCTGGATGTGCCCTCAATGGTGAGGATAGAGGAGACCACATGACAATTTAGCTTTCTACATGTTTGGTCCATCCTGTATCTTCTAATAGTATGAGTGAAAGAGGAGAAACATAGTCTACTTTCAGACCTCTACAAACTCTTCATCTTGAACTATCTTACACTACAAGCTTGTTTTGAAACTTCATTTTATCATAGAATCATAGAATACTGGGTTGGAAGGGACCTCAAGGATCATCTGGTCCAACTTTTCTTGGCAAAAGCATGCTCTAGACAAAACGGCCTAGCACATTGTCCTGCTGAATCTTAAAAGTGTCTGATGGTGGGGAATCCACCATTTCACTGGGGAGATTATTCTAGTGGCTGTTCTCATTGTGAAAAATTTTCTTCTCATTTCCAGTCAGAATCTCCCCCGAAGTAACTTGTCCCCATTAGCCCTCATTTTTTTCCATGGGACTCCTTGTAAAAAGGGAGTCACCATCTTCTTTGTAGCCCCCCTTTAAATACTGGAACATGGTGATAAGGTCACCCCTAAGCCTTCTCATCTCATGGCTGAACAAACCTGATTCTCTCAGCCTTTCCTCACATGACAGGCTGCCCAGTCCCTTGATCATCTTTGTGTCCCTGCTCTGGACCCTCTCCAGCCTGACCACATCTTTTTTGTATAGCGGGGACCAAAGCTGAACACAGTATTCCAGGTGTGGCCTGACAAGAGCTGAGTAGAGTGGAATAATGACTTCTTCATCATCTCTGCTGGTGATGCCCTTGTTGATGCAACCCAGCACCCTGTGGGCTCTTTGCTGCAGCAGCACACTCTTCACTCATACTGAGCTTGTTTTCCACCAGGACTCCCAGGTCCTCTTCCACAGAGCTTCTCCCCAGCCACATAGATCCCAGCCTGTGCTGCACTCCTGGATCATGTTTCCCAGGTGCAAGACCTTACACTTATCCTTGTTGAACTCCATAAGGCTCTTGTTGTCCCACACTTCCAGGTCTTCCTGCAGGGTAGCTCTCCCTTCTAGAGTGTCCACTTCCCCACTCAGTTTGGTATTGCCAACAAACTTCATTCAGGGTACACTTGATCCCATTATCCCAATCACTTATGAAGATATTAAACAGCATTGGGTCCAATCCCTGGGGGACCCCACTTGTGACAGGTTGCCACTTTGAAGAGGAACGATTTCCCACCCCACTCTGTCAGCCACACACAGACCACTTGTCTAGTCTGTAGTACACCAGTTTCTGTAGGAGGCTGTGGGGAACCACATCAAAAGCTTTGAAGAAATCCAGATCAACAATGTCCACCACTCACCCCACATCAACCAAGCAGGTTACTTTCTTGTAGAAGGCGATCAGGTTTGTCAAGAACGATTTGCTCTTGGTGAATCCGTGCTGGCTTTTCCCAATCACATGCTTCATGTGACTTGTGATAGCCCCCAGGAGGATTTGTTCCATAACTTTCCCAGGGATTGAAGTAAAACTGATGGGCCTATAATTTCCTGGATCCTCCTTTAAGCCCTTCTTGGAGATGGGGGTGACATTAGCCTTCATCCAGTCTTCTGGGATGTCCCCCAATCTCCATGACTTCTCAAGAGTTGTGGAGGATGGCCTCACAACATCAGCCAGCTCTCATGACACCCTTGGGTGGATGTCAGGGCCCATACATTTGTAGGGCTCAAGCTCCTTTAACAGTTCACACACCAACTCTTCCTTCACTGATGGTGAGTCTGTGTTGGCATCGACCTGGATTTTTGTTCCCAAGGCCTGGGGCCCAACAGTAGTGGTAAAGAGAGAAGTGAAGAAAGTGTTGAGAACCTCTGCCTTTTCAGTAATGTTGGTGACTATTTGGCCTCTTCGTGGGCCAATATTGTCCTTCTGTTTCTGATTGCTGTTTACATACCTGAAGAACACTTCCTTGTAGTTTCTGACATTTTATGTGTATAAAGAGCTTGGAGAACATTATCTGTGGAGTACTGGGTATCCTTTGACTTCTGTAAGAATTTGTTGTATGCAATGGCTACCCATAGGTGCTTCACTGGAAGACAGTTGAGGCACATCTGTATGACATGGAGGTGTGAGTTGTCTGGGCTATAACAAGTCCATAGCTAAATATAGTACCTCGGCTTCTTTTACCTGTGGTTTGAGCAAATGCTCGAGTGCTCTTAAGCAGTGGAAATTGCTTTTGAGAATTTGATGACAATTTCACCTAATATCTAGTGACAAAAAGGAGAAATGGAAGAAGCTCATAAACTTCTCCTAAGAACAGCTGCCTTAAGTCTGCAGCTGACATGGATGAGCTACCAGAGGGAGACAAGTACAGATGGATCCGTTCTTTCTGCATTGTTTATTAATCATTATTTTCTTATGAGCAAGTCTTCAGTTTTAATGTTCTATGTAAACCTTAGATGGATTTCAGCTTGAATGAAAGGATTAAGGTAATAGCAGCAGAATAAATGTAGTGGGTTTACATGTTTGTTTGTTTTTTATTTTCTTCTTCACTTTTAGTATTTTCCTTTTTAAATGACCTGCTATTTATTATGCAAGAACATTATTATGTATCGTGGCATGAATAGGACATTTACGAAAACTAGGTAAATTAAATTGCTGGAGACCAGACTGCAATCAGAATTTGATTTTGTGTGTCACCTTTTATTTTTTTAAGAACAGACTTGTGTTAACCTTCAGAAATTGTAAGAGCAGCATGGGCTTGGATCAGAAAAAGAGACTTGAGATCTGTTCTTAAATAGCAGGCAAGTTCAGTTCTTGTTTACAGGCATGATTTACTGACAATGATGAGCTTAGAGCTTTATATGCTACTGGCACAGAATACATAATCAACAGCGGAAAATAATGCCAATGCACCATCTTTTAAAAAGACAGGCTTGAGATACATGCTGTGATTAAGGAGGTGTTTTAAAACCTCCCATAATAAAGTGCTGTGAAGAGAGGAATATTTCTTACTTCCAGACAGAAATGTGAATGCCTGCACAGGATACCTGGCAAAAAACTGTTTTGCTGTCTCATATCACATGAGATATATGATATTTTTCATATTATATATCTCATAACATGAGAATCTCCTATGTTCATGAATCATATCATGGATACACTTTGTTATTTTCAATGATGCTGGGATTAAGCAGGAGAGAGGAGTCCTGAGACCAGTGCAGATGCTTGACCTGAGGCCTGCATTGATCCGTTAGGACTGTACATACTCTCTTTCTCTTTGTAGCCTGTGAAATTTCAGAATAAACACAACAGTCAAGAAAAAACCCACTTATTTGTACAAAATAGGATTTTTTTAAGCTGTCCTCATAATCCTAAATGTGTTTTGTTCTCATTGCTAGGAAAAGATTAAGGCCATGTTTCTGAAAGTCCCAAGGGACCAGAGTTGTTGGTTAACCTGGTAAATAGTTTCCAGTAATGGGTAGTTTATAGAAAATGGGAGTGTTTATGTCAGCAAATCTTGTTAACTTGGATATTTTTTCAAAGGAGTAACATCCAGCACATCTTATAAACTTCTTTACTAGTTTCACATGAAAGCTGTTACTTTGCCATAACTGTTCTTTCAAAAGAAAAGTCAGTGTTAAACCTAATGCACTATAGATAATTTGTTTGAAATCAAGGAATGTATTTACATCTTGATGTCAATGAGGTGCAGGTGTTCATAGATCCTGAAACACTTAGGTGTGCCACCTGTACCAAGATGCAGTGTCCTCTATACTCCATGGATCAGTATTAATAAAAACCCTAAGCTTCTCACTATGACTGTGCAAAAGCAAGTAACTGTGGTAAACAAGATTTAATATGCATCATGGTATTAGAAGTTGGAATAGTGTTAACAACCTTCAGAGGACTATCATAAGTTTTACTAATGTTTAAATTTTTTTTTTTTTTTTTCCCTCTGGGAACCTGTTTCCTTTCTACATGTAATCTGGAACACTGCAGCCCTAAATTGCTGAGACAGGCAAATACATTTCATATATACATTTTTTGACCTTCTTTGTTTATTAAAAAAAAATAAAAATCTTATCTTTGTTAAGAAAAAATACATATGTAAATACATATGTTTAATGAAGACTTATTCTGAGTGTCTTCTCTACAAAGAGCAATTTCTGTCTTAATTTTAACTATTTTTTCACTGATTCAAGTTATTTCATGTCTGTTCTTTATACTCATGGATTAGAGTTGAGCTTTACCCTCTATCAGTCTAGGCTCCCAGAATTTCATTTTTATATTTTTATATTTTCAAGGTGTATTAGAGAATGTACAGAATATATTCAAATGACCTTCCATTCGTCTAATTGCTTTCTGATATGTACTGGGATATTCATCTTATTCACATCCTTATCCTTAGAGATATCTGTGAAGGATATTTGATCTGAACTATCACTTATGAATTAGCAATGCTTAGAAGATTTTTTTTGTGACAGATGATGGATATTGAAGAGAGGAAAAATTTCTCGGTACTACGGTTAAACAGAATCCTTAATTACAGAGGAAAATAAGCCAAAAGTCTGTAGGTTCTGCATTGGAACGGGTCTGTTGATACTAGATGTTTTGAGGAAGAATTTAAATCTCTTTTTAAGAAGAAGAAAAAAGGAAAGACATTTCACTTCCCACCAGTGCAATAGTATGTCCTTTACCATCTGGAATTCAAGGCAGCTGTGCCTACCGTCTTCTAGGAATCACAAGAATAAAACCTGTGAATAATGTATTTCCACATTTGCATGTGAATTTGAGTATAAATAGTAAAGAAGGCAAAGGTTAGCAGTCATAACATTAACATACATTATGGAGAAAGAAACCTCTTTCTCCATTTGTGTTTTCAAGTAGCCCAGATCTGTGTTGTTCTTTATCTCAATACCCAAATAAAGACAGAGCTGACCCCTAGGTACATCTGCAAATCAATTTTAGGGACAAAACCTTATCAGCAGTTTTTGGGCGTAAGTAGGAATGATGACCTGAGAGTGCTATTAAAGATATACCCAAACCCTATACTTAGGAAGCTCTATGTTTAATGTTAAATTGTACTAATCAGTAACGAAATGAATTAAAAAATCCAGATTATACAACAGGTAATTTGAAATAAAGAAAATTTAAGAATGTAAATAAGTCTTATTGCTACTTTTAATCTGAAGATACCCATCTCCTAACAAATCACCTTTCACATGTTTTTATCTCAATGGTTCAAATTGAAAATTGGCTGGCACAAGCTTAGGCCGTTCACCTTCCGCTATCTTTGTAGCCAGGCAAACAAATGACTTCTGAATCTGTCCCAAAGAATCTTGCAAACAGATATTTATCAGGTAAACCACTGATTTTAATGTTGAGCATAGAGAAAACAGTGGCTGTTCCTTTTATCAGCAAAAGGAAGGAGCCATCCATCATCTATGGATTTATGATGCTTATAGCTGAACCGGTGGCAACAATCGTGTTCAAGACTTTCTCTGTACATTGCCCACTCTTGTGGTGTATTGCAAATAATTTTGATTAATTTAGTTGGGCCATTAAGCTCATTAGCTCCTACAGTAGTTATGGGCTGATATCCACTCAGATCTATAGAGTTAGCAAGCAGTTAGAAAGAGGATTTTCTATAATCCTTTGAAAAAGCATCTCCCCAGCATTTTTCCCCTTTGAAGGAGATTCTGCTTTTAAAAGGCTGATTTGGGACCTGCCCTTGAGCTGAATTATGGAGAAACTTTATTCCTGTCAGTGCCTGGCCTGTTTCGCTTTGGTTTACAGAAACATTCTCCTCCATGTTTTAACCCTACAGCAATATACCTTGAATTTCTAGATCTTGAAATTACAGGCAATATAAAATTGATCTTGGTCTTGGCTTTCTCTCCAGAGATGCACTGTGTGCTTGGGAGTCAGTCACCATTATAAAATGTGGCAAATCCACATACTCCATGTGTCAGGACAGAACTGTGACTTCAATAACAAGGAATCACATTGCTGCATACTTTATACACATACATATATATAGATAAATCATGCTAAGACTTACACCTATGAGTAGAAGAATATTTTGAAAGCTTTGGGCACTGCATTGCACAGAGATTTTAGATCACTCCCTTCTTCTACCACAGTTCATTCTTTTCAATGTCCAGACCTTCATCTGTAATGTCCTGATTGTCAGTGAAAATAGGATAATGCTGGATAGGTTTTCAAATCCTCTATTGACAAGATATTTTCTTTGTTTGCTTGTTCTTAATTAATATTTAATTTGGTGTGCAAACAAGGGGTTATATCATCAATTGTTGTAAACTGGCTTAGCTCTATCAAAGCTCATGTTACTATATTGATTTAGACAACCTAAGAGGCTAACCTGAAGTTAAAGGAAAGGTCAAAATCTTTATTCATAGAAAAAAAAAAGGAAATTAAAATAGCAGATGTCATGCTGGGATCTGTGGTATGGTAATAGCAGTTTGATGACTGCTAGGGAAAGGTGACTCCTGCAAAAGAACTGGAAAATGATTGGGAGCTTTTTAGTTTTAGTGTTTTGTTGTTTGTTTTTTTTTTAGTGTTTTGTTGTTGGGTTTTTTTTTTGTTTGTTTGTTGGGTTTTTTTGTTTTTTGTTTTTTGTTTTTAATCTTATTATCATTGTAGGAAGTTTATTGCCAATTAACTTTATGGGAAGGAATTACAGTGGTGGTAAGCAATTAAAGAATCTAGTATGTATTTATGTAACGGTGAGCAAAATTAATATCTTAACTTGCTTTTTAAGCTTTGCCCTAGCCTTGTCCCTGGATATAAGATACTGTTTTAACTGAGATAAACTGCTGTGATAAGAAACTGTATTTTCTTAAAAATCAGAACATATTTTCTTTTATTTGTATTGGTCATAAAATTCATATTGGAAATAACACACAAATAATCTTCTTATCCGTAAAATCATTGAAATATAAAATTACATTTAATATATGTGGTACATAATTAGGCTTCTGTTCACTTATACAGCCATTTATTTCAGCCATTGAATGTGGTGATTTTGAGACAAGTTGGCATTCTGTTAAAAAAATGAAAATTTTAAATTGAGCTCTTTCTTTGTGTACTCCACTCCTCAGAAAGTGTTATTTCAGATGTAGTCAAATCTGCAAAAACAAATCCTTGTTCTGTTTATGAACTTCACCACTGCCTATTGAACTATTTTTCAGATATTTTTTCATTGCTTTTAATGAATTTATTTATATAATCTTTCAGTATCGCTCTCCAACAGTGATTTTAATTATACAATAATTACTCTATTAACCCATCTGTAATTAATGTACAGTATTAAAGATGATCAAGACTGAACACTTAAAACTTACTCTTCAACATTTCCATTTGAAAAGTGAGGTCCAGTTTCAAAATGTGGTTCCAGATTTGCCTTCAAGTTCTCCTATTGAATAGGAATAATTTATGTAAATTCAAAATTTTATTTCTTTTATTACTCTAAGATTATTTCTTTTATTAATCTCTAAGATTAGTTACCTATTTGTTGTAGAGACCTAGAAGATCTCGGAGACTTGACACATTACATTTTGATTTTTTTTCTTACTGCTAACAAGGTGAAAATTTTGCATCCTATTTCCTTTTTTTTTTTTTTTTTTCCCCAGGGGCTTAAATTACTTGCAGATTGTTGCCCTGTTTTTTGCACTCCTATCTACAGCACATGTTTTTGCAGTTCTTATATTGCTGTCACTCTGAAATGTATATGTCTCTGCACAAAGCTATCGTCTTGCCATTGATTTAATTCCTATTGATCTCGATGAGGTAACAACGTGACTGTCCTGGAGCAGGCTGGTGGTAAGATAATGGTTGCACCACTCCCATCGCGTTATTCCTCTGAATGAAGCTGGTCATGAAACTTTCAGATAGTATGACTTCAGTTTCAGAAGCCCCCAGTAAGATTGGAGGAGAAGCTGGATGTATGGGAGGACAGCACTGCTCAGAGTGAAAGAAGGTGAATTCTTCATTGGCTTTTAATAGAAGAGAGGGAACTCGGATTAACATTTTACAGCAGATGAATTAATTGCATAAGTAAAGTTTTAGCTAATTTGGAAAGAGCACATCAATATGAAGGTGCTGTTAGCATCTATTAATATGCAAAAACAGTCCTACATCCTATTTTAGGAAGATGAGGGACTTGTGGATTAAAATTTAAAACCAAACCCAGACTAAGGTGCCCTTTAATTTATCAACAAGACCTCTCTTTTATTTTTTGGCAATGAAGAATGTGGTCTCTTCTAAATCATGTTTTAATCCTGAAACTCGAAAAAAAAAAAAAAAAAAAAAAAAAGGATATGTTTTCAGTCTAGGTCCTGTACATTTTAATGAAAACTCTGCCTAGAATGAATTTCAGAGAGCATTTAGAATGAACTCTGGCAAGCTGAGTGGAAGGCTGTAACCATAGTGTTAGAAGCAAGGAGTCATCTGCAGAGTTCATCATCTTGGAGTAATAATCATGGCACCAGCTAAGAAATGTGAAGCAGAGATTTGCTTACAGAGCTCCACTTCTGTCTGCAGTTATTTCTAGAGTATAATTGTTACCAAGTGAAGTAGTATAGTGTGAGTGAAAGATGATGAAAATTGACAACACTGCTCTTATGCATTATGTTTTAATGCCCTTCCCACAACTCCCTGCCTCTTGTGCCTTTTCTGTTACCCACCAGAGAAAACCATTTGACTTTGGAGAAGGTACGGTCATTGACGAGACCATTAGTGTGCTTTTTTTGGGTTCTCTACTTCTGGTGTGAAAATTTCAGATAGACAGGAGGGAAGATTGTAGGCTGAAACAAGTGCAAAGCAGTTGTTAGTTGGACTAAAATGTATTAATCACTATGCTTAGCACAACAATTAGGGACTCTCACTTGCTGTAGTGATGAATAGTAAAATTTTAATAAGGAACTTTCTACCTTGGACACAGAAATTTGAAAATATTTCTAAAATTTTAATGCCAAAAGTGATTTCAGTTTAAATAACAAAATCGCTGTATTTGTTATAGCATGTTATTTTATGTAACTACTTTTTAAACTGCTTTACAAGTGTTCTTCACAGCAGGTACCTGATTCAGAAAGCCTAAGTGAATGAGGAGTTGAAATTATATTTCCAAACATGACAGAGGAGAAAATTCTACAAATGTTTACATGAATAAAGATGCAAAGTTAGATAATCTGGAAACTCTTAACAAGTTCCTACCCTAAAATCTCTCTGCATCTCTAGTTAGGTAAATGCCACTAAAAATGTGGCCTTTAACTACTTGTCCTCTGAAGTGACTGAATTCTGGGAACAAAAACTCTTTTTTTAGAGCTTTCCTGGACTTAAAGCTACTTAATAGTTTTTAAATATGTTATCTGAGATCTATGTTCTATACTGCATATTTGTATCTGTCATTAACTATGAAGGACACTTCCGTAATACGATCAAGAACATGAAATTACAGCCCTAGACAGGAAATGAAGCTTGATTTTGCACACAGCAGAAATGCAGAGGAGACTGTCTGAATAGGCTGTAGCTAGCATGCTGAAATCTGATATATTGCTGACTTGAACAACGCTAACTGTGCTGGAAACATGACTGCTCTTGTCAGAACCGTTTAAGGGTACAGGAAGAGCAGTTAGGGGGCTGCATCTTAAACTAAGCATGTCCAGTATTACTGGATCTGCTAACAGCATGCCAGAGGAAGAGTTAAAAGGAACTGATTAGTATCACAATGTTAGCTGTCCCAGTGGCAAGATTTCTTCTCCTTTTTTTTTTTTTTTTTTTTTTTTTTCCAGTTTATAAACGTGTCCTGGTTTCAGCTGGAATAAAGCTAATTTTCTTCCTAGTAGCTGGTATAGTGCTATGTTTTGGATATAGGATGAGACTAACTGTTGGGATTCAAGAGGACTTTCTGCGAGAGAATGGCCACGTGAGCGATCCTGCGTGAGAACAAGACTGATAAGAGCCTCAGCCTGAGCAACAATGCGATAAGGACGTAACCATGAATGAGGGGGGAGAAACTCGACAAAACAACCCTCAGAAGGAGTTGGGATGGAAGAGGAAGTTCCACAAGGCAGGAAGCCTGGCAAGGCCGATGTGGCACTTTTTATCCAATCACAAGAAGGTTTAAAGCGTGGGCTAAGTTAACTTCCAATCTTGAGGACTTGTACTGCATGTTACTCACATGTGCAGGAGAACATTATAAAAGGGCTTTCTTAGTTGTAATAAACGGGCATTGCTTGATCACACTGGTCGTGTGCGTGTTCAGCTCTCTCTCAGATAACACATTTAGTTGTTACTAAGCAGTGCTTATGATAAGTCAAGGACTTTTCAGCTTCTTATGCTGCCCTGCCAGCAGAGGCTGGGGGTGCACAAGAAACTGGGAGAGACCATGGCCAGGACAGCTGGCCCAAATGATCCAAAGGACTATTCCATACCATATGATGGCATGGCCAGCATATAAACTTGGGGGAGTTGGCCAGGAGGCACCACAGCACCACTCGGTAATTGGCTGGGCATTTGTCAGCAGGTGGTGTGCATCACTTGTTTTGTGTATTCTATCATTATTACTATTTTCCCTTCCTTTTCCTTCATATTAAACTCTCTTTATCTCAATCCATGAGTTTTTCTTTTATTCCCCCAATTTACTCCCCCATCCCACTGCAGTGGGGTGGCAGTGAGCAAGTGGCTGCGTGGTGCTTAATTGCTGGCTGGAGTTAAATCACAACAGGGAGTTGAAAGGACTGTAGTCCCTTTTGATATTGCTGGATCATATGCATGTGTTTAAAACAGAGTATCTCCACGCTTGAACCCAGGTGCACAGACACTGTTTGTCATCACATACATTGTTCATCACCACTTTCATCTGAGCCTTTGTGGTAAAGGCTATGAAGAAACAAAAAAGTCTTCAATTTGTAGATTCTTGTTTTGGTTATGGTGCAAAAACTGAACTGGCAATCCAAACTCCTTATTAATAAAAAGTGAAAAAGCAATTCAGAAGGCTTTAGCAAGAATTAGCTTGAGTTTATAGTCAGAAACTTTCAGTCCAAGCATTGCATAAAATTCTTAAACACATCACTTCTTCAGATATTGAACTGCTTTGTGCTTTCCAGGAAAATAATTCAGTATGCACAGTGATGCAGCTGACCTGAGAACTATTGACTATACTCTAAAACTCACTGAAGACTTCAAAAAGCTTGGATAAGGCTCTCTTAATTAATGAAGCTGGAAATATTTAGGAGAAAACCTATTCTCTGTGATTTATTATACCAATTTTGTATTTTTGCTGTTGCTTTTCAGATGGGTGGGCTGTGTTTATTGGAATCATTGGAGATTTTGATGAGGTCTTTCATTTAGACTAAATACTAACTAGAGGTATTTGTGGGGAACTTTTGATTAAAGTAAATGAAGCACATCTTTTGATGCTACTAGCTAATACGGAAAAGTCAATAAAGGATGGACACAGACAAAATATAATAGTAATCAGCAATGAAGCTATGGTATTTTAATTCACAGTGTGAGATCTATGTGAAGACCTTAGAAACTCTCATAAGTCTTTTCTAATGTACCAATCCTATACTCTAAAATGAAAAAAATCTAATTTGAGTTGGCTATGATTTTTATATGTTTGTTTTAAGTAGCAAAATAAAAATATCCCTGAAATGCATGGTATGTGAGTTGGTGTCTGCACTGCAACACACTTTTTCACTTACTAGTGCCTTGTTTACAGCTTATTTCTATAGTAAATCTTCCCTATTGTTTTGTCTTTATTGGCTGTGCCAGAAGGCTACTGAGCTAGAGCACAGAACAGCTATCCTCCAATACTTACGAACACTTTTGCATTGCTCATCTGTCATTTTAACTGGCAGTTATCTTGATGTAAAATATCTGGAAGTCTCGAATCACCTAGAATACTCAGGATCTGGAAACAGTATACATTTTTGAAGCAACTATTCATTTAATAGAAGTGGTATAAAATTAGCATGGAAAAAAAAAGATGAATTGTCTTGCTTAATTTATTTCAGAAAACTTTTCCTGCACAAAATCATCAGCTTGCTATCCAAATCCTTAACTGATGGCTACCTGATTTTATGATTGGGCTGTGTCCTTTCTGACACTTTCATTTGTAATATGGGTAGACCCTGAAAGCCACATATCTAAAGATCATTTGTTTTCTGGTAATTTCCTAATGGAGTGGTTATGTAGGGGTGTAGGTTTCTCTCTTTGTCTATATGCTTATATAGCGTATTGTATTGGGTCTGGCTGAGCTGAAATTGGTTTTCCCCTCTAGCAGCCCTCACAGTGCTGTGTTTTATGTTGGGAGCTGGCAGGGTGTTGATAGCACCCTGGTGTTTTGGCTACTGCTGAGCAGTGCTTACACAGCACCAAGGCTCTTTCCAACATTACCCCCCCCCTGCAGTGGGACGGGGTGGGCAAGATCTTGTGAGGAGACACACCCAGGACAGCTGACCCCAACTGACCAAAGGGATATTCCATACCATATGACGTTTGCTCAGTATAAAGCTGGGAGAAAGGAGGAAGGGGGTGGGGCCACCCTTGGTCCTCTGAGGCAACCACTACGAGTATTGGAGCCCTGCTCCTGAGAAGGCCCGACATCGCCTGTCCATGGGAAGTAGAGAATAAATCTGTTTGCTTTTTTTTTTTTCTTCCATGCGCAGACCTTTGCTTTGCTTTGATTATATTAAAACTGCTTTTGTTTTACCCGCAAGGGTTGGTCTATCTTATTTTCTTTCCCCTCTTTGCCCTGTTAAGAAAACAAGGGGAAAGGGGGGGGGAAGTGATAGACCTGGCATTTAGCCAAAGTCAAACCACCACAGGTATAAACCAGAAATCCAAGCATCATGCTCACTTGGTAAGGCAGAAACTGACCTTTCCCTCTGAGCTGGTTTCAGTCAGGACATCTGTGGCCGCAGAAATGGTTTTCCTCTGGATAAAGAGGAACCGGACAGTCAGGGATGCATCCTTTCTGCTTTCAAAAACCTGTATTGCCCAGCAGACTGTGATAGGTAAGCTGGCTTGGAAAAGTTGCTGTGGTCAGCATCTGAGGAGCCAAAACAAGGACTTGTATAAATGTTTTACCCTCAGAAGCTTCTGATTTTGGCAATGAAGCTTGGAAGGACAAATGTTTGCACACCACATGCAGTTTACACTAACTTCGCAGAAAACAAACTAAGTTCTTAATTTGCTGAGTTGTTCTGAGAATTAGGAGCAAACAGTCACTGTGAACAGTGAACTGAAACATGATTAAAAACCCCAAGAGCTTTGTCCATGTTTTGGTGTGGTAGGTTAACCCTGGCTGGATGCCAGGCACTCACCAAAGATGCTCTCTCCTCTCCTCAGCTGGACAAGGGAGAGATAATGAAAGGCTCATGGGTCAAGATAAGGACGGGGAGATCACTCAGAAATTACTATTATGGTCAAAATAGACTCAACTTGGGGAAATGAATTTAATTTATTAACAATCAAATCAGAGTAAGATAATGGGAAATAAAAAACAAATCATGAAATATCTTCCCCCACCCCTCCCTTCTTCCCAGGCTCAACTTTGCCCCCAGTTTCCCTACCCAACAGTGGTGCAGGGAACAGAGGGGGGTTAAAGTCAGTTCATCACCTGTTATCTCTGCCACTTTTTCCTCCTCAGGGGGAGGACTCCTGACACTCTTCCCCTGATCCAGCCTGGGCTTCCTCCCATGGGAGGCAGTTCTCCATGATCTCCTTCAGGTGAGTCCTTCCCATGGGCTGCAACTCTTCATGAACTGCTCCAGTGTGGGTCCATTCCATGGGCTGCAGTCCTTCAGGAACTGCTTCAGTGTGGATCACCTATGAGGTCACAAGTCCTGTCAGAAAACCTGCTCCAACACGGGCTTCCCACGGGGTCACAGCTTCCTTCAGGCATCCTCCTGATGGCATGGGGTTCTCCACAGGCTGCGGGTGGGCATCTGCTCCCCCATGGACCTCCATGGGCTGTAGAGGGCCAGCCTGCCTCCCCATGGTCTTCACCATGGACTGCAGGGGAACCTCTGCTCCAGCACCTGGAGCACCTCCTCCCACTCCTTCTTCACTGACCTTGGTGTGTGCAGGGTTGTTTCTCTCACATATTCTTATTCCTCTCTTTGGGCACAGTTGCTGATGTGCAGGGTTTTTTTCCCCCTTCTTAAATATTTTATCCTAGCATCACTTATCACCACTGCTGATGGGCTCAGCATTGGCCAGTGGTAGGTGTGTCTTGGAGCCAGCTGGCATTGGCTCTATGGGTCATGGGGGAAGCTTCTAGCACCTTCTCACAGTTGTAATCTTTCAGTAAAAATGTCATTGCACCTGTACAGAGTTGGGTTTATTCCATCAGACTTTTCTCTCCTGTTCTGTTTCTGCCTGCAGCAGCTTTTCAGTCAATCTGGACTTTTAATCCCTTACCCAAACCTCACCAGAGATACTAATACCACCTTAAATATTACACAAGGTACCAGATACACCCAGAGTCAGTTAAACTTGTGAGCTTTAGGCAGTCCCTAACTTTGCAAAGAAACCAAAGACAAGATTCTTGCATACTTTATTCACATAGGTCAAAACTGATAAAACAGCCCCATCCCATAGGCCCTCTCTTCACCTGAGTAACGTTAATTTTGAGCCTTGCTTTTAGGAAGCTGTGCTTAAAGGTAGCAGGTTAACAGGCACCTATTAGCCCTCCAATAGGTCTGACAGGTTAAAAACTGACAGCAAAACCACAGCTGACATCACCACGCCCCAGACTCACCT
>NW_020799109.1:33580751-33605727 GCF_003259725.1 Athene cunicularia
TCCCTTGATCATCTTTGTGTCCCTGCTCTGGACCCTCTCCAGCCTGGCCACATCTTTTTTGTATAGCGGGGACCAAAGATGAACACAGTATTCCAGGTGTGGCCTGACAAGCACTGAGTAGAGTGGGATAATGACTTCATCATCTCTGCTGGTGATGCCCTTGTTGATGCAACCCAGCACCCTGTGGGCTCTTTGCTGCAGCAGCACACTCTTCACTCATACTGAGCTTGTTTTCCACCAGGACTCCCAGGTCCTCTTCCACAGAGCTGCTCCCCAGCCACATAGATCCCAGCCTGTGCTGCACTCCTGGATCATGTTTCCCAGGTGCAAGACCTTACACTTATCCTTGTTGAACTCCATAAGGCTCTTGTTGTCCCACACTTCCAGGTCTTCCTGCAGGGTAGCTCTCCCTTCTAGAGTGTCCACTTCCCCACTCAGTTTGGTATTGCCAACAAACCCAATACGTTTGATATTTGAATAATTAGGCTCATTACCATTTCACTGTAAAACAAAAATTATAGTTCTCATTATGCTTTGTTTAACAATGTTTTGGGGTTTGTTTTTCCCTTTATGTTGCCATATTGTTACAGGAATCTTCTAGTATTCTTATAGCCAGACTGCACTATCAGTCATTACTATTCAAAGAAATAGCTGATTGTTCCTAACCAATAGGCGGTGCTCTATTTGAGAATTAGTTGATGCTGATGCTTTTGGTTGTCTTTGGTTATTCCTAGTAGGGGGAAGTCATAAAAGTAAAATATCACAGACTGTATTGTCCGCCATTAATGGGGGAAACAATGCTAACAGTGTAAGGTCAAAGTGGAAAAAAACAGGTTTGCCGATGCTTTAAGGGTCTCAAGCTTTAGATAATGTACTGCAGCAATTTATTTTATTTTAATAATGGAGAAGGGGAAACATGTAATTTTTCAGTCATTTCACACATGCCATTAGCAACATAATTTGAAAAGATAATGATTTACAAACCACCTGCTATCTGGCAGATGCTTAAATATTGGCACGTGCATGGAATATGGTATGAAACATATCTGAGGGTTTTAATTGCCCCCTAATGTAATAGCTTCTGTTCTTCTATAGAATGCTTTCTGTACAGGTTAATGATGTAGAGTTGCTTTTTCTTTTGAAGTAGATCTTCTGGAGATCTCTTTTAATAGACAACAAACAAGAAGAATCTTCATGGGTTTAGTCAGTCCTTTTCAATTATTTTTATACTAGTTACTTTCAAATGGCAAGAAATGAAGAACATCAAGTTTGTAATAATGTGAGACCCTTGGAAAGCATCCTCAGAAAGAAGCTCATGACATGTCCTAATATATCAAGAAGAACAGTGATTTATATTTTGTCTAAAAAGTAATGAGGACCTCTAATCTTCTCAACAGTCCTTTGAAATCAGTAAAAAGTCATGTCCACTAGAAGCCCAACTCTCATGGAAGGCCCATGGCATCAGTGATAAGCTCGAGGTTACAGCAGTGGTTATATCATTGGTAATGTTTTCAGCAGCTCAGGCTCCAGAAGTTGCAGTATTTGTAATTTTTTTATGGATGCACACATTTAATAATAAGGAGCTAAAACTGGAGAAAGTTCTGGGAAAGAAGGGCTTTGATGTGAGTACACCCGGAGAAATTTTTATCCTCATTCAAATTGGGTTCTGCAACTGCATTTGTTTAGTCATGATCACTTCCAGTGAAAAGCAAAAAAAAATACCAACCCCCAAACCCAGAAAACTGCACACTTAAATAAGAAAAAACATCGTAATCACTGTGGCAGCATAAGTTTCTGATATTACTTAGAAGTACTTGGACAAGCATCCTAAAGCAGTAGCAGCACCCAGACTACTAATTTCATGTATGGACCAAAATCAAGTGGAGATTGTGAGTTTGACAAGGTCTATTTATTATGGATATTTTCTATGATTATAAAATGTTGTAACAGTCTTGCAGACAACAGGACTACACAGTCAACATCAATGTATTTGTGAGGTACGTGCTGAAAATACCACATAGTGGGAATTTGCTTTAGCCACCATAAGGGATGCGATCTTGGCTATTAATCTGAGCAGATGGAAAAAGCTTGATATTTTAGTTAATTGAGAAAATTATAACCTGTTAGGACATAGCCTGTATATTCAGTGAGAAAGAAGGATAAGAGTCATAGATGACACTTAAACTAGCTTGGGTATCTTTAACACAGGCTAGAGATGCCCAAGCTGACTGGAAAGAATAAGCCTTTGGCACAGAGTTGTCTTCTCCTGCCTCTCAAGGCCCTTCACTAGATGAACTAGATAACTTTTTTTTTTTTTTTTCCCCTCAAACTTGCAGTAATATACTGGAAGGAACGATAACTACTCTAGGTTTTTCAAGGTTGATGAAAATGTAGCATAATTTGAAAAATTCGATTTTAAACATGAAACATTCTCATATTTATCCATTTTACATAAGGATTAGAAACCTTGCTAAATTTGCCTTGGTATATATTTAAAACAATGGCTTAGAGAAACATATGTAAGAATGGAAGTGTTAACAATTCCCCAAATGTTCTCCTTGATGCATGAGAGTTATACTTAATTGTGTACCAGATTCAGTTACAGCCTGATTCTTTCTCACACAATTCTCAACAATCTTATCCAGAATTTTGAGAGATTAATGATTGAAATGTTATTTAATTCGCTGAGCCTTCCTCTGTCAGAATTTGTAACTAACTCACTAATGGAGAGTAAAACTGAACAATCTGTTCTTTTATTCTTTCTTTTGAAAAGTGTAAAAATTTCAGATATATCTGTTCCCTGCTACAAGGCAATATCACTCCTCTCAATGAAACCAGAGGGATGTCTCAGAAGGACTGATAATGTAAACATTTGCCCCTGGCAGATAAGCAGTGTCAAATAAACAGGATTTGACAGCATTAACAAATTTACTGTGTTGGATTTGAATGCATTAGCTGTGGTGAACTGTGGAAGGGTTTGATAATGTCATGGCTTTCAAATTATGGTTTTACTGAAGTGCTTAACAGATTTGTCTACTGTTTCACATCTGTAAATGACTACATAATTTACACATTTAATGGGTGTTAGATTACCTGTCTGCCATTAGATGCTTAGACTACAGTGAATGAAAAACAGAAAACAGTACTTTCCTAGGACATAAATGCTTACTTAACAGCAATGGCACCAATGTATCATCCTACATGTCACAATACTGTGGCTTTGGAAAATCCAGTAAAACAGATGGTTATAACCTGCCATTAAATATATTTAAGAATTTCTATCTATTACCCACAGAAAGATGACTTAGAAAAGCTTGTTTTATAGTCATTTCATGTTAGAATGACATTTAATCAAAACAGTGATACTGAACATCGATAACTTGGTGAGATAATCTCTGCTATTAGTAAAGGTGACCTTTAAAAAAAGGTTTCTTCACTGAGGCCCCTTCATTTTTCTCTCTTGTCTAGCAATAAAGTAACAGAAAATAGTGTGGTATTTATTATACAATTAATAGCACTTAAAATCCTAAAATGAATGTTCATTTAACCCTAGGAGTAGGTTGAACATAAGCATATAAGAATGCATTTGAAAATATTTCAAGCTATGAAGTTTAGTAGGCAGGTAGGAGTAAACAGGTCTTTGTGACCTAACTAGTTATTATCTTTTTCATAAGATCCCTTGAAAAAAATTAAAGGATATAAATTTATAAACTCTATGGAAAGTAAGCAATAACTTTTGAATAGGATTCCATAGAAATATGGAATCTATGTCTAAAAAAGTATAATAGAATTTAATAGAGAATTTTTTATATAGTTTTCAAAGTAACATAAAAGAATACTATTTCTAGAATGATAATTTATAGGCAGACTTTCTTTCCTTATTGGCATGCAATTAGGACTCTTCCATCTGTCTGTCACACTGATACATCATCTAAATTACAGGCTTTGATGCATTCCCAATATGTCCTCACTTGGCTCCCAAGCCTCTTGCGACAGTTTCACATGCGTCGTTTCGACACTTGGGGAAAGTTAATTCATCCTTGCTGTAAACTGCTGCTAAAACTTTCCACTTTGTGGACTGAAACTTGTGCTGGACTTCCCATCCCAGTCTGGTCATTTTCCATTACTTTTTTTTTTTTTTTTTTTTAAAAAAAAGCTCTATTTCAATTTCAAATTCTGAATATTTCTTTCATAGTATTTGCTATTTTATTTGCTTAAACAAGGGTGATAAAGATAGTATCTTTCCTTAATTACACCCTCACAGCTGAAGGGTTTTTTTTATATGTACATGTTCTTATAGCATACAATAATTTCACTGATTATAAGTCATTGTCTGGTCCTCTATTATCTGAAGGCTTTTTAACACAAATGAGATTTTTGGACTCCACAATCTATTATAATTTTGAAAGATGATTTACCCCCATATTAAACAGGCTTGTAGTTTTCTAAGTATAATTCATACCAGTATTTGAGGATCTGTTATACTACTTATTACATCCATTGTCAGTATAAAATGAGAAGCTCACGCTGTACATAAGAATTGGACTGTATAACTTAGCCTACTGAAAAATCTTGTTTAATCAAGTTCAATTTCTGTTAGGTATCCTATTTCTCATTGTGTATAATTAAATTTAAACGTAACTGTCCAGCAACTATAATGTGTAACAACAGAGATGAAATGCAGTATTAAATTTATTCATAATCCACTCTTTGTTTATAATAATAATCTGTTATTTATCTGTAAACAGTAAAATTAAATTTAATTGTTCATTGAGATACATTTTGTTATAGTGACTCCAGTTTTTAGGATATCATGACATAAATCCAAACACTTCTAAATAGTTACATCAAATATAAAATTAATAAGAATGGGGAAAAATAATTAATTGAATTAATTGTAAGAAATAATAGCTCATGTTGAAGATGGCAGTCTTGGTGAAAACATCTGCTTGTTTTCATCGCAGTGTTTGATACACATTGCCAGTACTCTGTTTTTTTATCTTAAATTATTATTTTTCTGTAGTAATGTTTGATAATCTTTCAGTCCAATTTTTTATACATGTAATTATTTCACCAAAGGAGGAAAGAAATACAACACAGTTGTGAAAATTTAGCACTACATAAAACTGCCTATCTGCCATGATACCAAATACCACCAAGATGAATAATGTGTCCAAACTTTCTTTTATTTTCTTAGTGTCATCCCGAGGCTGGAAGATGCACCAACGCCTACTAAACAGTGAGGAATGACCTATTTTGTGTTGGAATCATCATCATCTTTTAAGGTGTGAGCCACCTTGAACTTACTGTAGAGCCTTCAATTGTCATTTGAGAGAGGTGCTGATTTCAGGCAACATTCCTGGTATAAATTCCAAACCAGAGACACTTCATCTTGATTTGTGGTCTTTTTAGAAACTTTTTTCTTTAAAATCAATACTACATTTTGACTCATGTAATGCAGATTTCCTCTTAGTTAATATCTCACTCTTTCTTAGCCACTTTAAACATCATGCAGCTGACATGGCCAGTAATCATTTATCCCTGACATGGTCAGTAATCATTTATCTAACTTTACCTCCGCATGAATGAACTCTGGTGCACAAGGACTGTATTGACTTCCTTTTGTCTATCTATTGATCTAACTGTAGCTAACTGTTTTGAGCATCAATGACTTTGCTCCCTGGTTTGCCAAAGAAGTAATCCGTAAGTGCTGTGGAGTATTAACTATCAGAGATTACATTGCTCAGGGAAAATAAACACTCACTTTTCTGTTGTTATAAACTATTGTTCTGAAAAACACATTGGATTGCTTCTTGTTCATATAAATTTCCATCTGGAAAGCAAAACAGTCTTGCTCAAGTCATTGAAGAAATATCTGATGTACTGCCTCTGTGTTGGTGTTACCCTCTTACTTGTCCTCTGTCTTGCTCAAGGTACATACAAAGTTTGACATATCACACCTCTGTAAAATTTTGTGTTATAACAAATTGATTTAGGTTGTTAAAATAATTTCTCATGTAAACATTTATTTCATCATGTCCTATTATTCCAGTCCCTGGTATTCACTATTAAATCTGTGTTAAAATCAATTGTGAATGCTCAAGTTTGTCTCCAGATGTGGAAGGTTTGCAGATCTTGGCAGCCAGTTTGTGCTCTGCTGAACACACAGAGTTGGTGACAAGAATTGCAGGAGAATAAACTGAAACAATTCTTTAAAAGTTTCTTGATGGAAGATGCAGGAGATTGCTCAGTCTCAACAGCTGTAGGTTGCTCGAACAGAGATCTCACCAGAGCTGCTCTTTTCCCAAGTAGTCGTGCATTTTGCTTTCAGCAGCTCTCCATAATTGTGTGTGTACTTTTCGTTCCCACTATCAAGGTTCTGTCTTTTACAGATTTAGTTCACCATTCACATCAGCCTGCATGTTGCTCACCTTTCCTACTATGCATGTCCTCATGTCCTCCATCAGCCAACCCTGTTGCTTGTGCTTGACTGCCCACCCCTGCCAGCCCCTTGTTTGCTCCTTCTTTCTGCAATATTGTAGTTCATCACAAGTCCCTCAGCTTTATGAAACCTGGCTATCATTACCAGACTGTGGTGGTTTAAGCCCTGCCAGGACCGGAGAGCACATTGCCGTTGCCCCTCCCCCACCCTCGGGCCGGTCAGGCTGGAAGTGAGGCACAAACCCCAGGTTAAAATAAGAAGAAATTGAATACAACAGTGTGATAAACAATCTGAACAACAACAGTAGCAATGATAACAACAATAAACAGCAATAACAGTGAACAAGACGAAAGACATACAGAGAAATACTGCAAATAGTTACAGAACAAGCCCGCCGTGAGGTCCCCGACACCAAAGCCGCCAAAGAAAAAGTTCCCTTGCTCCTCCCCCTGGACCTGACTTCAGCATGGTATGAATAACCCGGCTGGAGATCCCTTCCGCCTCTCTCTCTGCTGGGGAAACTTAACCCTATCCTAGCTTGAACCAGGACACAGACATGCCCCAGTTATGTATTATATAACATGCAATGTAAATGAAATCTCTACAGAATGCCTATGGGGTCTTTTCTATTGAGGTCCTGACCAGGTGATGACAAAGCATGCCCACCCGTATGACTGCATTCAAAAACCTTGGCAAAAGCTGCTTTTGCTTTAGATCTCACACTTAGATTTACTGAGGAAAAAAACCCACCAACAAATCTAAACCAACACAAAACAGTGGAGCATTTGCTTAAGGTTAGGAATGAATTGTTGAACCAGGGCCTAAATAAGTGAGCCCAGATGAAGAAAATTGCCAGCCGATTTTTTCTGGGACATTTAAGAGTTTTCATATATCAAGCTTCTTTCCAAATCACGCTATTAGACATCTTGTCCTTTCCATATGGGCCTGAAGACCAGACTCAGTGCCTGCCGGAGCACTGTGGAGACTGGGTGAAGAGAGACTGGTCCTGCATTATGATTTTGATGTCAGGAGAACAAGATGGCCATGGCCCTTGCTGGAAGCCTAAGTAGCACTTTCAAGGAACATGAATTTGAACTGCCTGTGAAGGAAACATGAAGGTCAAGTCTCCAGGCTCAGATTATACAGGACCTTGTGTCATGTCTGAACTTGCCAAGAGTGCAGTAAGCACCAAAGTCAGCATCAAATGCTCAAAAGACATCATTTCAAACACATCAGTTAGAATATGCTGTACATCCCTAAATAAGTATGATTGCAAATAAGGTTAAAAGTACTGAATAGATAGCATCAGTTATCAGAATGCTTCATATTGCTGCATTCTATTCCCAATTTATTTCTAGAAATAAATTGGGAATAGAATGCAGCATCTACTATTGGAGGTGAAAATGAAATGAGTCAAATGAGTCAAATGAGTCAAATGAAATGAGTCAGTCACAGCTGAAATGTGTAGCTGTACAGTAGTAGACCTGTATTTTTCTATTTTCCTTCTTTTTCTATTAAAACCTGAATTTACAACCTTATTCTATGGACATCCCAACAATAAATCATAAGAGCTGGCTGGACTACTTTTGTCCAAATCAATGGTCTATTGATTTGATGGTCTTAATGGAAGCCTTCTTCAGTCCAGAAGACTTTGGTCACTTTCTGAAAAATAAAGAAGAACCCAGATTTACAAACTGTCTTTGTTTTAGCTCCGCAATGAAATTATGAAAAAATGTCTAGAATACTTTCATAGTATGGAATTATGTTGACTCAAATGTCTACATTTCCAAATTTTTCATGATGGAAAATTGATCCCCACTGTGATATATTTATGGGCAATGTGTGCTTCTGTGAGCAAAGTCTCAGAAAAGACAAGAAAATCATAAACTCCTCAGCAGTACAAGTTGAACAATATATTCATTCTAGTATTTCTTACTTTTTAAGGATAGTAATAAATGTATCTTGAAAGCTTGTAGTAACATTTATAAAGGGTGTTAAGAAACTATCTCTGTATTTCTTTCATGACACTACTTGTAAGACCTCGATGGGCTTTTACTTGGGTCTCTTCAATTATGAAAGGCTAAATAATCTTCAGATAACAAGGTAATAAAATGTGGGAAAAAAAGATGTATGATTGTCCAATACTTGCATGCAAGCAAGCTGGATGAAGGCATGAAAACCACACAGCTGCTATGTAACGGGATGACAGTTTCTCCATTGTAGAAGTGTTTCTCAGCTACTAGGAAAAAGACCCAACAACCTCCAGGAGCTCCTTGTCCGAAATGCCGCTATGTGGAGGGCTCTACCTTCCTTGTGAGTCATGGTGGAAGGTGAAAGGTTGAAAAATCCTGTGGAAATGCCAGTACTACCCTAGTGGCTGGAGTGATGGAAGCAAGCTGGATGAGGAATGGAGAAGGAAAAACATCCACAACAGTTTATGTGTGAGGCTTTATCACTTCTAATCTAGTGAGCACCTTCAACCCTTTAAAATCTTAATAGTGTAGAAAGCTAAATAGAACCAAGAAATGGAGGTCCAGCCCTCACAGATGCTAAAATCCTCTGTTCCTGCTTAGGTTTTCCTACTAACATCAGTAGGTGCTGAGGGTAACAAATGTGAAACTTGAAGCTCAACAGCCTGGTCAAAATGCAACCAGAAGGAGCATCTTTGTTCCACGGGTCTTGGATCAGATGCCTGTCTGGCAGGAGGGTACATTGGTTGCTTCAAAATGTGAAACAGTTGTTAACTGCAAGTGGCAATTTTCTATATGAAGTGGTAGATGTAAGCCTCTTGTTTGCAAAAATCAGTTGTTTGATATGCATTTACTATCTTCAAAGTGCGGATGAAACTTTTATATAAATTGTTTAAAAATTTTTTTAACACTGCATTTGGAATTAAGCTGCTGATGACAACAGTCAAATGGCAGGATTTCAAGGACAGTATCAGGTATAGTAATCTTGTTCAAATAACAGTTTTTTATTTAAAGAAAACTTTTATCTTACTGAGAATATTATGCATTCATATTTTCAGCTTATTAGTTTATGTATACAGCTACTAACTTATTTGCATGTTATAAGAATTTTACGTTATATTTAGCAAACAAATGGCATCTGAGCAATTTTGGATTTAATTTGATCAATACTTAATGAATTGTAATTATCATTACAACTCAGAGTTTTGCACTGCCAATATTGCTGCATAATGTTTAATCAAGGGGAGAGAGAGAGACTAAAATATAACTGCAAAAGAGCTATTGAGTGAGTGTTAAAGAAATGTAGTGGGATTATTAACTAAATTACAGAGGTCTAATTTAATATTTTTTCTAGTTACCACTTTAAAATTCAATTCCAAGATTATTTCCCTAATTTATATTTTAAAATATCTGCAATATTTATTTAAAAAATACAGAAAGAGCAAAATTCCTTTGTGTCATCAATGTTTGATCACTAGCAAAAACTTCTACGTTCTCTATCTGTGAAAATGAGAATAACATTTCTGCAATTTAAAAAAACGATCTGCCTATATGGACAGAATAACACAGTCAGTAGACTTCGCTTATACATTATTAAAATATAGTTATGTAAATACTGTGGGAATCAGACAAACCATTTAAAGTTAATGTACCTGAAGACAGTGAAATGGTTCGTGACATTTCATGAAAAATGTATGTTTAATATTCAAACCCTTTTTACACAAAGTAAAGACATATTGTCTTCATAAATGCAGGTGATTGTTTGTATTGAGTAATACCAACATGATTTCAAAATTTTTTTGATAACTAAAACTTACGAACTGTGAAATACTTTCTCTGGTACTGCATGCTAGATATAAACACATGTGTAGAAACAACTTTTGAACAGGAAGCCTGGAAAAGAAAATGTCTAAAAATTTATGTTTCACTTTAAAACAAGGGGTTTAGAATATGCAATTATGGGGTTTGAAAAAAAGTTTATGTCCAACTATTTGGAATAAATGATATGCTTTTTGTTTCCAGGTGTTTCTGAGGAAGGTAGAGCAAGATTCTCCCTGTGTGATACAACATCTAGAGACATGGATTAATTACAAGCATGTAGGTGCAGCGCACCTCCACAGAGTGCTGCTGCCTTCAGAAGTGTTTGCACCTTGAGCCTGAGCACTGAGCTTCTGCCTGGGCTCTTGCTGTTACCTGAAAACAGGATGATGATGCTCCTCACCCACATGCTTGTGGCTCTTGTTTTTACTGACAGTGACTGATAACTCCAGGTAATGGAACATACATTGAAAACCTCAATTTATTGTCTTTCATTAGACAATTATTTGTTTACTTCCAGTGTAATTTAAGGCTAATAATAAGTGTCAAGATTTTACCCCTATGGGCAGTTTCCTGTGAGAAACACTTATATAGGGATCTGGTGAAATTTCTGCCACTTGAAATCTTTAGATCAGAATTGAGTATGTGGCTAATATATGAATACATATGTGTTGGAGAACGGCTTGCAGAGAGCAAGGCCATAGCTCCCTGCAGGAGCTGGTCGGCCATAGCTCCCTGCAGAAGTCGGTCCCAGCCACCTGAGGTAAACAAAGGAAAGAACCCAGGGTACAGTTATGTAAACAAGGATGAAGACCCAGGGCTCAGTTGTGCTAACGAGGATTGTTGTGAGAACACAGAGATAAGTTGGGGCGCATTATGACCTTGGGGGTGAAAGCAAAACAACTCTGGGAGAGAAGCAGGTTCACAGGAAGAAAGATGTTTATGCATACCAGAGATGCTACAAGGGGCTGGTGTATTATAATGTGACCTTTTAGATGTACCCAATGGCTGAGATATCATAATATAGTTTCTTAAATGTATCCAATAGAGTTGCAAGTAGTGTATTGTAGACTGCTTATATAAGGTGTGATTTCTATCAATAAAGTTGAAGCTTGCTCTATCATTCACATTGAATTGGCTGCTTGCTTCCTCCGCCCGCCGCACATATGTGTGAGTTGCACAATGAGTTATAGTTACAGGGAGGAAATTACTGAACGGAGTCCTATGGTCTTCAAGGTGTAGGAAGTGCCATTTGGCTTATAAAAAAATGAGTCTACCCTGGTCTTAAAGCTAGTAAGCTGTAATCATATAGTCAACAGACATATGAACTAGCTATCAACTGAGTATTGCTTTTTATTGATATACAGAGTGTGCATCTCTCAGAACAAGAGATTGGGTGGAGGAACTTGTTTTGGAGAAGACATAGAGAGGGAAAACTGTTACAGTAAATTGTTCTTATTTTTTCTGATTTTTTTTAATTTAAGGAAAATTTTTTGCGTTCCATACCTATTTAGAAATTTGTGGTCAGATAAGGAATGTGTTGTAAAAAAATCTGTGTTAAACGCTATCAGTTACAGCTAAATGAAAATGAAAGTATTTTTATCTTAACAAGGATATCTTTATTTGAAGACTTTTCTTCTTTTAGTCAGTAATTTGGAATGCAGTATGTGCTTCTGGTCATGTGTGATGATTTACTATATCTAGCATCCAATTTTCTTTGGAGTAATGACTGGAGGTATCTCTTAGCCTTTTAAACTATTTTGCTAATAGCAAATGAAGAGTATAAAAATCTAAAAGCAAAACACAAATTACATCCAAGCCCCAAATGTTTAGTTATGTGGTTTTAGTGCAGGGGTATTGTACAGCCCAATCTTGCTTAGCAGTTTCAGGTCTGGACTCTTAATTTGTCTATTTTTGTCATAAATCATGTTTTTAAATAATGCATTTATGTTCTTCTTATTTTCTAGATGTCATAACATCTTTTTGAAATGGGAAAAAATGCCTAAATTCTAATACTATTGATATATACAAAGTAAAACTTCCACATCTGACACAATTCATCACATTCCAAATTAATCATTAGGGACAGAACCCAATATCCCATTTCAAGCAAAGACCAATATCTTCTGGGGAAATTAAATCATCTTTCAGAAATATTTCATTCTGAAAAGCTAATAATTCAATGGAAATGGATTTTTAGAGGAAAAACCTGAGTGTGTTATATAATCTTTCTGTAGGGTTCTCTATCTCCTACATTAACATTTCATACCATATTTTAAATCAGAGTTTGTTGAAAAATACACTGTTGCTGTGAGTGTCAGAGTTCTTTAATGTTCCTGAAGTGATAATAATATGATTTGGAAACTCAAGGGAATATCACTTAGATCTGATTGTGACAAACACAAAGAAAGGGACAGATACGGAGCAGGAAATTCTCATTTTGCAGTGACATTTTTATTTCTTTTTTTTTTCCCCTCCCCTATTCTACTTGAGAATAGTGTGTCCAACCACTTCTACAAAATAATGTGTGATCTGCTGTTCTGTTACCCTTCCCACTTGGTAAGAAGATTTAATGGAGAATGGAAAATGCATTAAAAGTGTATTTACTTTTAACATTTCTGCTATAAGTAGTAGATGGCTCATGGTTGTGCAGTGAGGGAGAAAAGGACTTATATCTGTATTGAAGATGGGAACAAGGGAGATATACTTAAAAATGGAGAGGCTGTAATTTTTTTGTTCTCTATATATTCGATTTCTGTATATATTTGTGCTCCTGGAATTGCAAGAAGTGTGATCATCAGCAGGGTTTACACTTAATGGGTCCCTGTGTCCCATATGCCTGTGCCCCCACGTCATCCCATGTGCTACACTGCCGTCATGCATCTGCGCTACGAGACCCCTGATCACTCCTCAGCTACCTCTGAAGGAGCTGCAAAAGATACCTGAGAAAAATAAGTATATCATCAGTAGGCTTGGTTTTGCTCTCAAGGGATGTCTCCTTCCACTGGGAAGCTCTCAGCATTGCCAGTTGAAAAAAGGATGGAAAGTCCTGCTCTGTCAGTGCCAGGATGTCTACTTTGAGATTAAATCTGCACAATAAACAATGGACTGAATACTTATTAATCTTTTCAGAATAGTTTTAGCCAAGACATAATTTAATCCATATGTTTCATTGAGGTGACATATTATTGATTATGCTTAATGAATGTGTTAATATGCAGAATTCAGGAGGTTTCTGCTTCCCTGATGTGCTTTCTAGGCCTTCATACATTTTTTAAGAGGTGTGTCTAAGAGACAGCATCTGGGCTTATGCCAAGGCACCATAATGAAGACCACATACAGAGTTCAAGGGCTGGTGCCTTGTCCTTCAGGAATAACATCAGAAACTTGTTTTGTCTGACAGCTGTTCTTGAAATTTTAAATTAGATTATACACCTATCCTGTGTAAATGGGGTAAGTTACTAGTGTTTTTCGATTCAGCTGGGGACATAAAGTTTGACCTCATTTTCCATTTCAAATGGAGGGGAGAAAAATAAGTGGAAAGAAGTTCAGGCCAATGGTCTAGTCAATAACATATTAAAACTTAAGAACTCCTTCTGTATGTACTTGCAATGAGATTACAAAAGCCATTAAGCCTTTCTATCTTCTTGCTGGTTTTAATAGGTGAAATACCCAGTATGTACAGTGGAAACAAAAAGTTTCCCCTGACGAGGCCTTGACTGTGGTTTTGAATACAGCCTCAAGCAAAGGCTGATGTTTAAATTGCTTCACTCTCAAGAGCCCTGGGGTGGTCTGTAGCATCTGTGGGGACCTCAGCAGATGCATTAATAAAAATTCATGGTTGAAACCCTTCATACAAGAATACATACTAAAGTAGTGACAATTAATATAATAACATAGATGAAAATGGGAATAGTCAAGTGCATCAGGCTTGGAAAAAAAAAAAAAAACCGCTATTGTAAGACTTTACAAATTTGAGACAGAAGGGTATCTTGAGATTATGTTGCCATGGGCACTCCATGAACTGATAAAATATCAACCTTGAAACTATTAGGTTGCAAAGAAAAAAAGCCCCTCTTATTTTTTGGATACTGAATTGTTTCATTTCAACAATTCTTATTTTTCTGTTGTTTTTCAAGTGTTAGCAGGCTCTCTCCACTAAATCCTAAACTAAATGATGCTACATCTCCAAGCCAAGGCCCCATGAGAAATCAAGTAGTACATAAAGAGGAGTGACACTAAAGATTTGATCCCTAATGGTGTAGAAGCAAAATATGTGTATTAATAAGTAAAGAAGTATTATAAAAAGGCAATGATACTGAGTAATTTCAACAATAAGTTTTTATTATTTATAGTTCTATTTCAAAATTCTTTAGAGAGTTTGGGAAATTTCCTTGCTTTGGTAGGAATTAATTCAGGGAAGTGTAAAGTTAATCTGTGACGAATTAGGATGGGATTATCACTTTTCGTGTTGAATTAAGATTGTGGATTCAGGGCTAGTGAAATCCTAATTTGTTGATATTTGAAACTTTCAACAGTAACAAGAACCTGGAACCTGTAGCCCTGAAACCAGAGACTGTGTATTGCATCCTTTCTCCTGGTGCATTTGGAGAGAACCTGCTGGCTGCAGGAATATGTCTTACTGACATGCAACAGGTTCACCCATCATGGAGGTCCAGAATTCAAATACTCTTGTATTTTACACTCTTCTTATGTCCGTCTCATTTCATTTTTCTCCGAGAAAAAGGAAGGATTTATAGACTGACTCACTGGTCCTCACTCTGGGATGTCTCATCCACGTTAGAATTTTGGACCTAAATCCTTGATCCTTACAGGGAAGTCTTGTGTAGAGTGATCTTAAGAAATGGGTCATAGAATTTTAATACATCTTTATGTAAAAGGTTTGTATATTTTAAGTTTTAATTTTAGTGCAAACAAACATACTAATATGTAGCATAAGCTTGAAGAGAGATTTTCCCCCGAAGCCTGGAATTGCAGCTGAAAACATCTGTTAAAGCTCTCTATAGTTTGTAATTTTTTGTAATACATTATTATAAAAGAATAGGCTTCAGATAATTCAAAGAGGACATTTTTTTTTTTTTCCATAGAAGAGGAGCAGATAAAATTCCTCTCAGCCAAAGGAAAACATTTCTTATTTATCTATCAGTTGTGCAAAAAGAGTGATGAGATGAATTAGTTTAAGCTGGCCCAAGGTTTCCTAAAACAGTAGAATAAATTGTTGTGTAACTGCAGTTTCTCCTTTTATCTTCACATCCAGCAAAAAATCTTAATCTTTCATGATCTCTAAGCACAGTTTCAGGGCACATGAATGCACTACTTCTAATCATCTCTTCTGCTTCAACCAGAATGTATTCCTGCCAATACCATACTATATCACGGTATGGTATCCCACACTGGTGTATCATATATGATATACCTTACCTGGTATTCAATAGTACTGTATGGATATGTCTGAGGGGAAAACATTTTTTCTTGGGATTTTGTGCAAAGACAATCTACATGAATGGTTCTGCAGAGGATACAGAACATCTTACATCTTTGCTGACTGGATCTATTCTTCTGAAAGAGCATGTAGATTTGTTCATAGTGATTTTCATTGAAAAAGTAAGGTTTGTTCCTACTTCTGGAACTGGATGCCTTAAAAAAAGCAGACCTGAAAGGTAAAATGCTGATTGTTATTATCTATGCTAATCACAAGAGCCATTAAGTCACTCTAAATCAGCTGATGAAGTAGCACTCTCTACCCTCAGGATGTTTTCTTCTCTTTTGTATTTTTTTTCCTTCCCCAAATTTAAAGTGGGATATGTAAAACAGATTGCCAGAAACTGGTAGTCTGAGTAGTGGCAATACAAAAAGTGCTACTTTGAACTTGGTTGAAGTGAAAAGCTTCTGCCTGAAAGGTAAACAAGAGTAAACTGTTTCTGTGTTGCCCTTGGGGGTCAAATCAATAAGTACTCTGTTTTCCTTGCTTGAAGTTTATACTTTCTGTGGGAATGTGATTTAGCTTTCAAAAAGCCTTAATTCTTCCTTGTGAAAACAAATTTCATCACCAACCCATAAATAATTACAGGAAAAAATAATAGCCGCCTAATTTACATCTAACCTTTATTTTTAATGATTAATGGATACTATTTATGTAAACTGTTTCTACATTCCAGCGTGAAATGAAATTTAAATTGCAAATTTTACAGTGGTGTATTTTAACTGGTGACCCTTTCCTCAATCACAAATTAAAAAAACCCAATTACATTTGTAATAAAGATGCTAATGCATTTCTTGTTTTTAAGGTACATAACGTTCTTGCTGCCAGCAACTTTATTTTCCCCATCGATGAGCCAATAAAAATGTACTTTCCAAAGTGCTCCAAGATATGTGTATGTATGTGTACATTTAGGAAGGTAGCTAAAGAGTAATTTTCAGCACTTCCACTTTGCAGCAGCATTCATGGTCAAGTAAACCTGTTGCACGTTGAAGGCTACATCATCTGCCATTCTCCACAGTCAAGAGCAGCCCTTTGAAGGAACGTAGGTTTTCAACACATCTGAGGCATTGAACCTTCACACTAGCCAAACGGCTCTTCAGCTGCGTGGTTACTCAGTTCTTCAAGGTTGGTGCTAAAGATGCTCCTCTCTACTACCTGCCTGCAAAGGTCCCAGTGCTTGCACTTTGGTGTGGCAAAGAGCAGGGCTCCCTGCTGAAACACGGCCAGCTCCCTGGAGACTGGCTTTCTCTAACAACAGCTCTCTTGGAGTTATTTGCATTCCACAGAACTTTTGGTTTAGGGTTCAGAAGCAATTCAGCTCCAGCTGAAGCATACCTATTAAACAGTGATCTCTTTCTTTTGCTTGTAATAGCACTCAGGACCCTCTTTGAGGATTAAAATGAGAAGGCATTCTTGTAACTCACTGTTGTTTTATTTGAACTGTCAAAGATGATACAGAAGTGGCAGACAGGAGGGAGCTGGAGTGTTTTCCCATTGTCTCATCATATTCAGGACTGTATTCAGCTGTGACTTTCAAAGGGCAGTACAGATCTACCAGCCCCCTCTTCAAAAGACTTGTGGCTACCACAAGCTGTACAGACCTGCTGAGATGCAATTAAAGGTGAAGTGCTGCGAGGCCCATTGAACTTGTCAGATCAGTTTGGGGCCTTGAAGGGGATGAGGAGAAATAAGGACTTTCCAAGGGGGTGTGTGGGAAAAATTACACCAAAACACCTTGCTGCTTTAAGGTTGTTGGTCTTGTGAAGGGAACATGGGCAGAAATATTCAGCTGGATGCATTTTCATCCCCAAGACAGCAAACTAGACAGAACCACATAAAAACTACTCAAGAAGTCTTTTTGTTTGTTTGTTTGTTTATTTGTTTGCTTTTAGGATGGAAGCTTTTTTTCTATTTTTGTAGCAATGTGCTGCTAGAAAAGTGCAGAAACAAATGCAGTCTTCGTTTGTGTCTATACATCTATGGGGGAAGTAGAAAGGTGATAAGGGCAAAAAACTAGAAAAGTATGCAGAAGGGCAGTTTCGGTACTGCATGATTTGCTTGTTGACAATGACAGGAGACTGAGCAAAGCACTGCTCATACTATGTTTGCTGGTCTGTGTGACAGTGGTAAGAAAATTTCTTTTTACTTGTAGACTGAGCAAACTCGTTCTGTGAAACATTAAATGTAGAACTACTAGGTGTCATTTTAAGAGTTGCTTTGCAGAATAAAAGAGCACTTTAATAGTAGGTATAGAAACCTTCTCAGCAACACTTTTGAAAACTGTGACAGAGATGAACCCAAGGAACTTCAAGCTGTAACTTTTGTCTTGGCTTCTAGGAGTATCCAGTTGTTCTTGACTGTGACAGATCTCCTGGGGGAAGGAGCACTATTATGTTGTGGGAATCCACATGGTGTGGAGGTGTGGATAGACTGACTGGGCCAAAAATTTAACAGGTGTGATCACCTCACTTTAACTTGGATGAAACTAATTGCTCAGTCCTGCAAATGGCTTGTAAGAAGTCTTGGATGCTGTAGATGACTTTCCAGAGTGCTGTTCATGGCACAGGATCTGGTGGGTGCTCAGACTAGAAGTTACCAGCAACCTGAGCATGCCCCAAAAATGAACTCAGTGCTGTGTGTGTACAGTGCATAGTCACTGTACAATGTCTGAGCAACTCTTGTGTTCCAGAAACCCCAAATCTGTGCTTGGGGACCCAGGTTCTAAATCTGCTGTGATGTTCTTGGCGTAGCATGTTAGCATTTGAGTCTGCAATTTCTTTAGTCAAAGAAATGACAGTGTTGTTTGCTTTTGCTGGATTGTTGGCAGGTACACTATATGCCCTTACTGCTTTTGTAACTTTGCTTATCATTAAATTCAATAGGCCTGAGATCTCAGGGCTGGTTGTACTCACTTCTATCTGTGACATGATATAATTAGTTACCCCAACAATTTGATAGCACATAATGCTGTCTTTGTATTGCCACCAGACTTGAGCTCTGCCATTGTGTGGTTTTGAGAGTTACCTGCTATTGTGCTGGCCAGTGAAAGCCCACTTGACCTTGCTGCTTTGCTTAATTTCTCTAAGTGAAGACTAACTTAGTCTGATTTCTCTTTGCTCACAATACTGTCTCATTACTTACTTTCTCATTTAATTTTTATCTGAAGGTACTGTGTTGTTACAGTTAAGAGGTTGGGTCCTTTCAGTAAATCATTTTTACCACATATTGCACAGGTGACCAAAGCACTCAGCTCAAATGATAAGAGTTCATACAAAGAGTGATGCTCTTTCTGCCCTTCAGAGAAGGCTTCTGTGTAACATTAAGTTCAGATCTTTCTTGACAAAGAGGCACCAAATTGATTTAATGGACTGTTAAAAACACAGACAAGGCTTCAGATTAGAATAAAAACACTTCTTCTACCCTGTTAACTTCACTGAAGAGGTTAGTGGCTTTTACTGAACATGAACTTATTTCTGATGATATTAGAAGTAACATGACTGAATTTGTAAATGAATATGGTTAAATGGAGTCTATGATACATAAAAAAGAAAGTTTTATCATTTTACCTTTAATGAAGGTACTCAGACAAGGTACTAGTTATACTGTTTAAACAGTTTGGGTATAATATAGTGCTGAAGATGCTGAACTTATTAGTTTGTTGATTGCATGGCTGCTTCAATGCTAATCATGACTGACAATTTAACCAATGCATCTAGCTCTATTAAAGGATATATTCTAACAACCACAAGATCCTCATCTTGTGATAGGTGGTAAACCGTCTGTTCATCAAATTCAGTGAACTGTAATATGAACTATTGCATATTGTGTAATACTAACAGCAAATGCTTAATTGCACTAACATGATAGTGTAAAAAAAAAAAAAAGGTGACAGGAAGGAGCGGGGGGAACAATGAGAGAGGAAGCATCTGTACATCAGAAGATGTGGAGAACTGCAGGCACATAATTGAATAAAACAGGAGGATGTTCATGACCATGAATCTCATTATGCAAAGAGATTACTGGGCCTAGACTGATAAGAACTCTGCAAACTCAGAGGATCATCACATTCCAAGTGAAAGGTGAAACGTACACTGTGAGGAGGACCTACGGCCTTCCTCCCAGAAGACCACCCACGATTTGAAGACCCCTGCCCATAGTTTTAACAACTTCTGTGCAAGCGTAAAGGACTGATAAGCTAATTACCATACAAAGCCGGAGTAGGCAGGTTCAAGTAATGAATATGTATATGTGTATAATGACTATGTAATACTTTGTAATATAAGATTGAAACAGAGTGCCCTGGAGGATGCGATCTGTTGTTGGAGCAGGAGACTCCCCAGCTGCCCAGCGCTGTTTTGCTTGTTGCCGCTTGCTAAATAAAGAAATTGGGAACTCTGACTCAGCCAGTTTTAAGAAGTCAGTTTATAACAGGACTGAAACGTTAACGAGCCTGGCTCCTGCACCCCTCTGATTGCTCAGAAAGGGTTATAGTGGCCCATCATCTCCTGATGGCCTGGCATACCTGTGCCTGGGATGTGGCCAGATGGAAAATAACAGGCTTGCATGTTCATCAAATTCTTGTGCAACTGCCAGAAGGCACCAGATAGTATTTGACAAAAGTCAATTATCTTGGACCCTGTAAACTGCGACCACCAGAGAGACCCTTTGAGCTCTCCTGGATGGCAGCGGGCCTGTGACCAGCATCTCCCCTGAGGTGGGATGCCTTTCAGGTACCAAAACCCTTAGGGTGTCATCTACTCCAGATGGAAGGCCAGGCCGAAGTCCACCTGCTCAAGTCTCAATTATCGCCCGCTGAGAAATGCCAAGGCATTGTGAGTATTTGCTCTAAACTCGAGAGTGAAATTTTCTTTGAGCTAGCTTCTATTTCAACTGTTTATTGGTGTGCGTGGGTACACTTGCCCTTGTTCCTGTGTGTGTTTGTCCCTTTAATGTACTGAATTCAAATACCTCTGTTTCTGTATGTATATGTCCATTTTGTGTATGTGCATGTATATATATGAAAACTAAGGTACCGTTAAGTAAGTTAGAGTGAATCTTGTCATTTTAGAATCTGAGCAAGTTGCTTTTCTGAGTTATTTTGTATTGACAAATTGTTGTTAGTTATTAATAAATCTAGATTATTTTTACTAAATCATTACCGTGTCAATACTGTTATCCACGACACCGTATGACTATTTTGTTGCACTTATGGGCAAAAAGGGGTGGGTGTGTGTATGCTAAAATGAGAGAAATGTTCAGTCCTGTCTGAGATCTCAGTTTGCTCCAGACGTATCAGATAGGATGAGTTATGTGATGCGAGTTGTCTTCCTGGTCCCTGGGCTAAGGTGGGAGGATGGTGTGTACATGCTTGGATGAAGTTTTTGGTGGGCCATGGAGGTATAACTGCAGGTGTTTGGGGAAGATTTCTACCGTCAGGGATGTGCTTAGGAACAGCGTTGTTCCAGGAAGTTCCCTTGGAGACAGTCAGCGCGTACATCTGGATCCCAGACTGCTTGCAGTTTAGACACTTCCGACTCTTCTGCTTTTTTGCTGCTTCCATCTGCAGCCCAGGCATGTCCTGCTCCTCAGTTCACAGCTCGTCAGGTGTTGTAAAGCATCCTGTCTCATTAAGATAAGACATTTCCTAGTGAGGGAAAGATTTTCCTGTGCTGTTCTCAGGGTATAGACATAAAACCTTCTACAATCTGCCAAATTGCTATTATTTTTCTCTATCCTTGTAAAACAATTTAACCAAAAATCCCTGCCTTCTTGTTATTTTTTTTATTATTACTATATGCAATTTTTCATTAAAATATTTGTTTTTAAAGCCCATTTTAAAGGTCTCGTGTTATGAAATTTAAGTACATACCATCATCAGAGGGAAAATTGTAGAAGGAGATGATGGAGATCCAAAATTATGAGATTTACCTAAATTTTTCTATATGTCTTGAAGTAGTAGGTCCAGGATTACAGTTGAGGAGGGCCTTGAGGGAGTTTATATTTACATGTGTGCTTGTTAACGTGCTCATTACTGATGAAAGTATAGAGCTGGGTGGAAATGGGATCCTACACATGACAAAGAATTCCCTTAGAGATTATGCTAATAATGATGGGGAAGTGTGAAATTAAAAGGTCTTAGATTATTCAGGTCCACGAGCTTCATACCAGTTTTGAACTACATTCACCACTAAAGGAATTGCCAGAATAATCTTCTAAGAGAGTTATGTTGCTGAACACGGATGTTGAATCCAATGACTGGCTTGCAATTTGTGGAAAACCCTAGATCATGAATCCCTCAGGTGTATTGAACTCAGAAGCTGAACCCCTATGTTTTGTTTTTGTTTATTTGTAGGATTTTTTTTTTTCTGACAAAAATAAAATTATGCTAAAGCAGAACCTTATCTTGTAGGGATTGTATTTCAAAAATTTTCAAAGTGTCTGAAACAAAAAATAAAACATCAACATGAAAAGCTTTAGAACAATAATACAGTACAAACATTTAAAAAGCCAAACACAATGACAGCTACATCATTTCGGGCCTCCTAAGAACACCTGCATCAGTGAAACAAGCTGGACAGGAATCTTTCAAAAGGATAATTTTGACTGTATTTTGGTCTTGTTAATTAAATCATCAGCTTAACAACTCTGACTGAGGAGGGATATAAATTGTTGAAAACCGCGATGAGTGCTGGAGCTTGCTGGTCCCTTGTTGTTTCTATGCCTGTCTAATTTCTGCTCAGCTTGCCTTATCAGCCCATCAGATGAAAATCAGATCTCTTGCCGAAACTGTATTATTACTGTTTTGTTTCTAAGCAGACATAAAACCTGACAGTTTTCTGACATTTTTGGCAATTGGGGGCATGGAAATTTTAGATTGCAATGTTTATCTGAACAAAAGCTTAATTGACTTGATGTGATTTTCCATCAGTACTTTTTTGAGAGGTACAGAGAAGCCAAACTGAGATTCTAACTTCGACAAAGAAAATCTAAATCAGACAACTTTTTTTTTTTTTTTTTTTTTTTTAACTCAATGTCTATAAACTGGCTTCTGTTTTGCTGAAATGTGTTTGAACATTCATCTTACTCCATAGCTTTGGTGTATGTCATATAGCTCAAGTGACTACAAATTGATAGCTTAATACTAGTTATTATTTTTATTTGCTAAAAAGGTACCAGTTCAAGATCTTTTTGTTACTAGTAGAATAAAACTGGATTTAAGATTTGTTTTGTCCAATCAAAATTTGTTGTATTCAGACTTTGAAAAGCCTATTTCCCCCCTTTTTCTGTCCCTAATTTTGCCTTTGTTCTGTTGTCATCTGCAGTAAAGTAACATACTCAGCTCATCATGGGTAAAAGGTGACCCAGGTGTTGGGGTCATGTTGACTTTTCTGATAATCTCAGACAGTGAGGACCACAACCTTTGGAAGGGGCCAGGGTCCATGAGTCAGTGAGCCTTCTAGGGGGCACTTCTGTGCTGTCCTTGAGTGTACCACAGTGTTCCTTTTTTCTTCTTTCTGTGCATTGGTGCATTTTCACTAGTTTTACTGAAATAATTCACAGTGACATGGATTAGCTTGGTGGGCATTCCTTTTTAAAAGGGTTCAGGGTTATGAATATCCTTGCAACTACACTTAGTTTGGCAGTTTTTAAAAAATAACACAGCCTTTTCTTATTAACAGGTCTGATCGTGTAGGACTTTTCATTTCGCATTTGTCTACTGTGAATAGACAAATACTGTAAAGCTGTAGCTTATGATTATGAGGCAGGACTTGGGCTTTAGAAGCCTTCCAGCAAGCATTTAGTTAGCTGCACATAAAGGTTTTGAAATAAACTTGCTTTTTGTGGATCAGCTAGTCCAAATGAACCTAAGACAGGAAGCACTCAGTACATACATAAAATTCAGCTTTGCTGAAGCAACAAAAAAAACCCTTTGAGAGGGATGTTGAGAGCTGAGGGGATGAAGGAGGAAAATTTAGGAGGAAGTCAGGGCTGGAAAGAAAAAGAAGAATTCATTGAGGATTCGGGTGAAAAAAAAAGATTGCTGGGACTGGTGGGACTGCAAGGTGGAAGGAAGGGGTTTAATTTCTCTGCTTTCTGCCCATGCAGCCTTTTAGTTCTGCATCCACCTGAGTCCCAGGGCTTGCTGCCTTGTGCCTCCCAGGATGCTGAGGAGGAACTCAGAAGAGATGTTAAAAAAAAAAAAGGGGAGGTCTACTGCTATACAGAAGAACAGAAAGCAAGTTTTATTGTGAGTGGGAATCTAATCTGTCATCAACTCTTAGGCACTTAAGAATATGATTTGTGGCCTACATGAAAAATTGAGTTGTTTCATGTATTAAAGCTCATTTTTTTACTTCAAAGACCTCATAATTTTGTAGCTGCTTTCCCGAGTAATAGATTTTCACTTTATTATTTAAATTTTATATTTAATCTTACATTTAATTAGTAAATTAAGATATTTATTGCTCTGTTAAACAGAATACATCTGTTTCTTTTTCTATTTCTATGCTATTCATTCCAACACTTTAGGTTGGAAGGGGATTCCTGACATCACCTGCTCTTTCCTTCACTCAAAGCACATCTGATTTTGATGTCACTCTCTCTTTCTCAGAGCCTTGGCTGTTTGCCTTCTGAATACTTCCAAGGATGGAGATTCCACAATCTGTCTATAAAAGCATGAGGTACCCACCTGTGTCCTACATTTGGAACTCTCAGTCCAACTCTTCTCCTGAAGAACAGAGTGTAGCACTATGGACGTCACAAGAACAGCTGTCTTGTACCATGAAGGATTTAATTTTGATGGACAATACAGTACAGGGAAGATAAGGCAGTTAAATACAATTTGTATTTCAAAATTAATCCCTTCACTGACAAATCAGATGACCTATCACATGGAAACTATTTGTCTTTTGGAAGAGTCTATAAAGGACTTAATGAAGGAATTTATTAAACCCTGCATTCATGAAGACCAGTATAGTAGTGTGATTCTTTCTCTGCTTTTTCCAAACAGAAATACTTCCTTTGGAAATGTTTTATTGCTCTTTTATGATTTCTAAAAAAAATCGTTGACATTTTCATCCAGAGGAAGATTCTCATTTTGTCTTTTGTATGAAATTACTTAGTGTGGTACACATGAAGCATTAAAAATCTATGAACCAGGCCTGTCCCACATGTCTTAAAAAGTTTGATAATTTTTTTTAAAGGCTCTTTTTCTCTTTGGTCTTCTCTTTTTTCCAGTCTGAT
>NW_020799109.1:33605777-33632215 GCF_003259725.1 Athene cunicularia
GGGGGGGGGGGGGAGCGAGGGTGGCAGGCAGATCTGTGGAGGGAGAGTGAGGAAAAAGATAAGGTTGGTTGGAAACTCTGGGAAGATCTTTCCACTTCTGTCAGCTGGTGGGGCAGGACATGGTGGCATCTCCTGGGGAGTTTGTCCTGCTGTAGCTTTGCTTACATGTCTGGTCCTTTACCTCAGCAGTAACTGGGCTGGATGAAAGCTGCGAAACAAAAGGATTAGGGCTGCCAATCAGCTAAAGGAACTGATCTTGTGAGTTACATGTTATGTACTTAAAATAAGTTGGTTGGTAGAAGAAGAAAATCAATTGTATGAAGTAATTTTACTGACCTCCCTAAGAATGAAGTTAGTCAATTATATTTTAGCACATAAAATGTCTGTGAACTCTGATTACTTTTTTAAAAATTGAATTTATATACTCTTTAGTACTTTAAAATTCTCCCTTTGGAATGCAACAGAATGCATCAAAAAACTTCAGTCTAGGCCTGTGAGATAATTTGCCTATGTGTTTGTTGCTCTTCATATATAAATGATAAATAATGATACTTATTGTAATTTCAAAACATGTACAAATCATCATTAGACTCATCACTTGTATTTTGTTACTGAATTATGGATCCAGGAAAAATGTTCTCATAGCCAGTATCCTGAAAACTCCTATAATGAACTCCCATGATACAGCGAAGATTGTTGTAGTAACATAAATAAATGTTGTACCACCCTGTGAACATGAAATGGAATACAAAATAGAACAACTGAAAGACTAGGAATGGTTGTTCTTTGGTAGTTAGTTTATATTTTATAACTATGGGAACTAAATCAATATCATGATTCTTTATGCACAAACATTTTCAATCTTGTTATGGAATTCTTATAAAATATTCAGTAAACCAGAGAAAAGATAGTAACTTGAAGGGTTCGGGTTATTTTCTTCGCTCTAGGTGGAACATTACTTTAGAGGATTAAAAAATATCCCACAGCATTTTTCCATGAATGGTGCTTCATGCAACTGTTCATCTCAGAAATAGGAATAAAATTCAATAGCTTTATGTAAGCATGTTAATCACATTAGTGAACAAATATTTGTAAATACAGTGTCCTTTAGTTAAATGAGGCAATGGGGTTTGGGGGTTGGGGCTATCCAAGCAGTAAGAGGTTGTAAACTCAATCTAGCAAACGTTATTTGTGCAGGCAGTTGCCTTCCTTATAGCCCGTCAGAGTTTGCAGTTTACACAATGATCGAGCTTAAAGGCTCTCGTGGCTACAAGTGGTCATGTCCTTCAGGATGAGGCACTGCACAGCCATGTTTCACTACCACATAGCTCTTAAAAGGCTTTGATACTGTGCCCTGATTTTGCATCCTTAAGTGCCCTCACATCTCAGGCCTTATATTGTGATTTCAAAAAACCCCAAACTTTGTATTAGGACACATTCTTTTCAAACTTATACATAAATTGGATTTTAATATCTGCTTAAAATAAAACATTTTAAAATTAAGGTCTACTGCTATACAGAAGAACAGAAAGCAAGTTTTATTGTGAGTGGGAATCTAATCTGTCATCAACTCTTAGGCACTTAAGAATATGATTTGTGGCCTACATGAAAAATTGAGTTGTTTCATGTATTAAAGCTCATTTTTTTACTTCAAAGACCTCATAATTTTGTAGCTGCTTTCCCGAGTAATAGATTTTCACTTTATTATTTAAATTTTATATTTAATCTTACATTTAATTAGTAAATTAAGATATTTATTGCTCTGTTAAACAGAATACATCTGTTTCTTTTTCTATTTCTATGCTATTCATTCCAACACTTTAGGTTGGAAGGGGATTCCTGACATCACCTGCTCTTTCCTTCACTCAAAGCACATCTGATTTTGATGTCACTCTCTCTTTCTCAGAGCCTTGGCTGTTTGCCTTCTGAATACTTCCAAGGATGGAGATTCCACAATCTGTCTATAAAAGCATGAGGTACCCACCTGTGTCCTACATTTGGAACTCTCAGTCCAACTCTTCTCCTGAAGAACAGAGTGTAGCACTATGGACGTCACAAGAACAGCTGTCTTGTACCATGAAGGATTTAATTTTGATGGACAATACAGTACAGGGAAGATAAGGCAGTTAAATACAATTTGTATTTCAAAATTAATCCCTTCACTGACAAATCAGATGACCTATCACATGGAAACTATTTGTCTTTTGGAAGAGTCTATAAAGGACTTAATGAAGGAATTTATTAAACCCTGCATTCATGAAGACCAGTATAGTAGTGTGATTCTTTCTCTGCTTTTTCCAAACAGAAATACTTCCTTTGGAAATGTTTTATTGCTCTTTTATGATTTCTAAAAAAAATCGTTGACATTTTCATCCAGAGGAAGATTCTCATTTTGTCTTTTGTATGAAATTACTTAGTGTGGTACACATGAAGCATTAAAAATCTATGAACCAGGCCTGTCCCACATGTCTTAAAAAGTTTGATAATTTTTTTTAAAGGCTCTTTTTCTCTTTGGTCTTCTCTTTTTTCCAGTCTGATCAATGTTTTAATATCTTTCATATAATGTCAATGTTATAAATTTAACTGCTAGTGTTGGTACAATTTATCTGGAAGGAAAACAGAGAGACTGACAATCTCATGGACTCCAAGAATGGAGGAGTTATAATATATATATATATTTATATATGAAATATAAGCAACAAAATTTAAATACCATAACTGACCATGATCATAGCTCTGTGTGTGTACAATTACGACAGTTTCCAGTACAAGAAAAACTTCCGGATTTTAGAATAAACTATTTTTTTTAAATATTTGAGTAAATATTTGACCTTTCATTTTCTTGCGATCACAATTTCAGGAAAATATTGTAGAAAGGTAAGGTGGGTGAAGATATGCCAAAGGATGGTTGTGGTAATTTTAGCTAATGACTAGTGTCCACAAAGGCATTTCAGATGTGTTTTGTGAACAAAATTCACAAAGTGTGTCTAGACCTTATCTAAATGAGCCTTTGGGTAGCCAAGTGAACTGTCAGTTTTCTGATCTCCATCCAACCACTCCTGTCTTCAGATGTGTTTCATACAGAATACATTTTATTTTATAAACCCTCTAGATTTTATTGATTTATGCTGGCATTGATACAGGAATGAAGCCACATACCCTACAATAGCTATCACAACAAAATGCATGTAAAGTAGTGGTCAGTTCTTCGCTCTGCACTGGCTTTCTCTTGATCAGTCTCTGAAAGGCTGCTATTTTGATAGTTTTCTACAGGATTAACTCTGGTTGCTGGAACCATTTCGACTTGCTGTGGCTATGGCAATTGCATTCTTTGGAAATGGATTACAGAATTTTCTACTGTGAAAGACACAAAGGCTGTAGACTGCATTGTTTTTGAACTAAATATAATACTATAAGTACATCCTTCTTCAATGCTGACATGAAGGTTCCAGAAAAATCAAACAACCACACTCCTCCCTACATCACCCATCCAGATTTCATTATGACTGTTTTTTTTTGTGTTTTTTTTTTTTTTTTTTTAACATCTGTTTTTAAATACCTGAGAAGCAGTAAGCTCTTTCCTTAACAAGAGTGTGGATTTCAAATACCAGCTGAGAAACTTTCTCAGCTCCTTCGCACTCTGCTTCCTTCACACACTTTGTCAGAGTCATGATTTCTGAGATAAAAGAAACCTCACCTAGTGTCTTCTTTGAAGTAATGAAACCTAATTAGGATCTCTGTTAGAATTCTGAGTGTTAGCCAGATGGCAGAAGTCTTCTAGTGCCAGTGATTTTTTTTCATTAAAGAATGTTGCATTTAGACATTGTTAGACGTATTATAGAAATTAAAAAAAAAAAAAATACTATCTAAGGCCATTGCTCTAGTTTGACTGCTTCTCATCTCTTTAATTCATAGTTGGCTACTACAGGGTCTCTTCAGCCCCCACAAAATGCAGAACAATATTATACGTATACTTTATTATCTTCCTTTAAAAAAAACACAAGAAACCCACACTCTTCCACTGAAGTGAATTAAGACAGTCTGAAATGCTTTCTGTGTGTTCATGGTTGTGAAAGCGCATTTTGAAGGAATTCTTTGCTTCTCATTGTCAGGTGTTTTGTTGCTATTTTGGGTATGTTTCTGTTTTTAGCTGTGTTCATCACATATTCCTTAGTTTATATGATAAAAGGGATCCCTGGAAAGTAGTCAAGACAGGAATATTTTTAATGCATAGCTAGCTTATCAGTATTAGATTTCCTCCCTTCAATCATGGTTTGCCTTGTAAGCATTTATTGTGTAACATTTTATTTTTAAAACCATTCTGATTCCCTTTAAAAATGTTCATCATGACTAGCTGTTATCACAGTGGCTATAATTACCCAGGTAAACTGGTTTGCTAAGTTGTCTGCTTTTCTGTTTTGTAATGCTCCAAAGATCATGGCACCTGTTTCCATGACCTGAAGAGAAGAACGTATGCCGTACAAAGAGCCCATCAAACAACAGGACACTGCCTGCCTTTGCAACCTGAAATAGCTGTGTTGTGAGAGCTGCAGATAACTGGTCTATCCTTCTGAAAGCCACAAACAATTTTGATGAGAAACACTTGAACATCTGCTATCAGGTATCTGCAAAGAGAGGAGCAATAAACAACAAGGGACAGTAATGTCTCATATAGCTCCATGAATCTGTGAGAGGCCATGTGTTTACATCCTTTCCCACTTCTGAAAATCTTTGCCTTATTATATGTATATATATATTTGTATATAAATTCTCATGAATCTTTTAAAAGATGCTTTTTACAGAGTAGCAAAGGAAGTATTTATTTTCACCAAGGAAATATTAACAACATATGGATATTTATTCACAGCAAGTAACATATTATTTACTGCAGTGCTAAACTGGACAAAGTTTTATTTAGTCCTAAAAAATTAACTAAAAATGTAGCAAAACTCAAGACACAATAGAATAATTATCAAACCCTTTACATTTTGAGTTTACCTGAGATAAATTCTTAAAACATTGAAAATAGATGTTTTCCAGTGTATCTGAGTGCTACTGACTTGAAACAAACCCTCCACAGGAAAGGAATGACTTTCAAACATACCTTTTTCTGTGAATGAAGACTAGGAGATTATTCAAATAACAGTGTTAATTAGTTTGAGAAAGGTATCAAAGATCTATGCCATATCAATTTATCTATTACATATAATACTCATGTTAGTTTCTACTGTATCTGGGCATTAAATATTCTTTGTTACTTTTTCCTAATAAATGTTGCCCAGTCAATAATTTCTAGACACCAAAGATACCAGTAGCTGGTATTGGCTACCCTCCACTTCTGGAGTAAAGAAGCTGTATGTGACTATTATAATTTAATATTAGTGTTTATTTAAGTAATAATAAACACTAATGTTAATATTAAATGTATATAATTGCCCATTTTCTTTAGCTGCTCAGTGACTCTGTTCATAAATCTGATCACAAATCTTGGATGAATTCATAAAGGGTTTTTTGAACTTAAAGAATAGTATTAGATTCCCTCTGCTTTCAAAACTAAAATTGTTCAGTTTAAGTGGTGCTCAAACTCATGCCTTGTTCCAACTATTTATTTATGGTTTTATTCCTCAAAACTCATACTCTACTAAAATATAATGATGAGTACTTGAGCAATAAAATCAGGGCACTCTGAAGGCAGAAGACAGGTGCTTTCCTTTATTAATACATGTAACTTGTCAGAAGGACAAAACTACAAAAATTGGTTCACTCTGATGTATTGAATTGTTTAACAGAAATATTATGCCAACAATTTCCCTTCACTTGGCCTCAAAAAAAGTAATGTCTGATGTGACTCTAGATAAGAAGGAAGGACTCTGTCACAACCACCTACAGCTGCAGAAGGCAATGTCTAAGCAAGTTTGGTGGATGAAGGTAAAACCAGTCTGGATGTTCTCTATGTAGTGACATTTTCTAAATGAGGATAAATGATCTTTGAAAAGATTATTTTACCTGTAATACTGCAATAGGAAGAATTCACTCCCTGGGGCATTGCTGTAAATCATGTGAACTTCCTTATCTACAAGTTGGAGTAATGCTACCTTCTGTGAATTGTCTAGCATGGAAAAGACCATCCTGATGGTTAAATAATGACCTTTTCCCATTCCTTCAGTTTGATGCAGTATGGATATAAGTGATGAACGTTTCGCCAGCTTCTGTCTGTAACACCTCCCCTCCATTTCTTGTTCTCCTGACCATCTTAGTTTTTAATAATGATCCTGACACTGTATTATACAGGGAAAAATATTACTGCCTGATGGATTTAAAGGGGATCAAAAACTATATGAATAATCCAATAAAAGTGAGTAAAAACTTTGTAAATTGATTATGTGTTCATCTTTGCTGGGCTTTGCCTCTGACAATATGAAAGGAAATTATAAATGCTTGTTGAGACAAGTGTTACTCATGTTCACCATGTGTGCCAATTTGCTGGCTGCACTCCTAATTAATCATTCCTTTAGGCTCACATTTAGTTTCTGACAAATGCTAACACATATTTTCAAAAACTGCACCCTGTGGACTGACACTGTTTGTGGGTGTTTTCTGAAGGAGAGGATGTGGCTACGGTAATACATTCCACAGTGCTTTGAAATGAATTCCCAAGTGCTTCAATCACTATTCTATGCTCTAGGCCAAAAGCAAACATTGTTCTTACTGAATGAGAGTTTCATTTACCAGAGATGTGATATTAAAATACCAAGATTCCATTCTGCAGGATGTATTTAAATGAAATATTATGAAAATGGAGATTGTATTACCCTCTGCATGAAATAAATGTAGTGTTAAATGAAAGGTGTTCATGCTAAATACTGTTATCTTTCCACTGTGTTAGACTGTTGCTTACCTTTGTTCAGGAAGCAAGCAGCAAGAGTGGTGAACCCTCTTTAGCGCAGCGTCAGCAAACATTAATATGATTATACAAACATGAGAAGTCTACAGGGCTTTTCCCTGGTGCAAGACAGGCACAGGGAAGAAGACACTTATTTCCTGTAAAAGTCTTTCAGATTATACAGTAATTAGATGAAATACATAAATACCCTTTGGAGCAAGGACTGGAACCAAGCAGGACTCATAAGAATGTGTCAGCCAGCACTTTGTGAAGTCAGGCTTCAGCTTGCTTGCTCTCTCTTTGTGTTTTAATAATCTTGAAGTTTTTTTCTCTTTTGTGTTGGACAAGGTAAAGATCACCTTTCCTAGTCCCTAGGTAGATAGACTTGTTTCACTTTGGCAGAGTAGGAAATTGAACATACCCACTTCTAGCTAAATGATCTTAGTGTACAGTTATTTTCTGTGGTTTGTTTTTCCTCTTTTTTTTTTTTTTTTTTTCCTTCTAGAGCTGCTGACAAAAGTACTTCTCCAGTCATGAGTAAAGACATGGGAAGAAGACGGGCCTTTATTTCTGTCCTTGGTTTCTGAACTACTTCTAAATAAAGGACCTCTAAAGCTTGTTGTATGTTGTCCAGAGACTCATACAGGTACTCCTGGTATCACCCTGGGTGCCCCATCCCACATCTCAGTGCAGTACAGTGCACAATTCACTCCTCTAAGATCTGGCCCTTAATCACAGAATCAGAGAATCATCTCAGTTGGAAAAGACCTTGAAGATTATTTAGTTCAACCATTAACTTAACACCGATCATTCTCAACTACATCAGAACCCCTGGCACTGGGTCAGCCCAACTCTTAAATCCCTCCAGGGATGAGGACTCCCCCCCCTGCCCTGGGCAGCCCATTCTGAAGCCCAACAACCCCTTCTGAAAAGAAATGCTTCCTAAGAGCCATTCTGATCCTGCTGTGGTGCAGCTTGAGGCCATTCCCTCTTGTCCTGTTGCTTGTTCCTTGGTTCAAGACACTCATCTCCCCTCTGCACCCTCCTTTCAGGTAGCTGTAGAGGGCGATGAGGTCTCCCCTCAGCCTCCTCTTCTCCAGACTAAACCCCCCCAGTTCCCTCAGCTGCTCCCCATCAGACCTGTGCTCCAGACCCTGCACCAGCTCTGTTGCCCTTCTCTGGACACGCTCGAGTCATTCAATGTCCTTTTTGTAGTGAGGGGCCCAAAACTGAACACAGTTATCGAGGTGCGGCCTCGCCAGTGCTGAGTACAGGGGTAAGATCCCTTCCCTGTCCCTGCTGGCCACCCTATTGCTGACACAAGCCAGGATGCCATTGGCCTTCTTGGTCCCCTGGGCACACTGCTGCCTCCAGCTAGCTGTCAATCAACACCCCCAGGTCTCTCTCTGATTGGCAGCTCTCCAGCCACTCCTCCCCAAGCCTGTAGCGCTGCTGAGGGTTGTTGTGGCCCAAGGGCAGCCCCCGGCATTTGGCCTTATTGAAACTCCTCCAGCTGGGCTCAGCCCATTGCTCCAGCCTGTCCAGGTCTCTCTGCAGAGCCTCCCTACCCTCGAGCAGATCAACACTCCTGCCCAACTTGGTGTCATCTGCAAACTGACTGAGGGTGCACTCAATCCCCTCATCTAGATCATCAATAAAGATGTTAAACCAGAATGGCCCCTAAACTGAGCCCTGGGGGACACCACTTGTGACCGGCCACCAACTGCATTTAACTCCATTCACCACAACTCTTTGGGCCTGGCCATCCAGCCAGTTTTTTTACCCAGGGAAGTGTCTGCCTATCCAAGCTGCAAGCATCCAGTTTCTCCAGGGAGAATACTGTGGGAAACGGTGTCAAAGGCTTTACTGAATTCAAGGTAGACAACATCCACAGCCTTTCCCTCATTTAATAAGCAGGTCGCCCTGTCGTAGAAGGAGATCAGGTTTGTCAAGCAGGACCTGTCTTTCATAAACCAATGCTGACTGGGCCTGATGACCTGGTTGTCCCACATGTGTTGTATGATGGTGCTCAGGGTGAGTTGCTCCATCAATTCCCCAGGCACCGAAGTCAAGCTGACAGGCCTGTAATTACCCAGATCATCCTTCCAACCTTTCTTATAGATGCATGTCACATTGGCCAACTTCCAATCAGTCAGGACCTCCCCAGTCAGCCAGGACTGCTGGTAAATGATGGAATGGGGCTTGGCGAGCACCCCAGCCAGCTCCTTCAGCACCCTCGGGTGTATCCCACCCAGTCCCATAGACCTGTGTGTGTCGATGTGATGCAGCAGGTCACTGACTGTCTCCTCCTGGAATGTGGGGGGGTCGTTCTCCCAGTCTTTGTTTTCTGGCTGTGGAGGCTGGGTTCCCTCAGTACAACTAGTCTTGCTATTAAAGACTGAGGCAAAGAAGGCATTAAGCACCTCAGCCTTTTCCTCATCACTTGTTAATCTTTCTGCCTGTATTTTAATATACAGTTCACTGGGGATTTTTTTGACCATAATGTATTTAGGAGGACCTTTTTTGTGGTTTTCTGTGCAGTATCTAGTGGCATGGGTCAATCCCATGTTATGTGCTATCAGACATTACATAAAACAGTAGGATCACAAACACGTAATTAGTAATACCAAGTGGATTGTTTCCCTAATTGATTTGCAGTCACATAACTGAATGTGTTTGTTCATGGAGCTGTACAGAGATAAGTGTTATTTTGATATGACAGTTTCTGAAGTGATGGACTTTTCTGTTGTTCCCTCAGGTCTTGACTGTCATTTGCAAATACATTGTTAAAGCATTGCAGAGAAAACCTAAATGTGACTCAAGCATAACTATGAAATGTAATGTAATAAGTGTAATGTAAAAACCTTGCCTGCCCAAGCCTGCAGAGAGCTTGAGACAGTAGCTTTCAGTGTGAGGTTTCCTGCCTACCTCAGTGGAGCCTCGTTCATACCACAGTGGTAATTTCTTTAATGTTCAGGAAATGGCAATGTGTTCTACAATAAATTTAGTTCTCAGGAGACTTTCCTCCTTGTGCTTAAAATTTTATTCAGAATCTTATTTTTAAACAGTATTCTCATAGAAACCAGACTCATCCCAGATTTTTGCTACATTTAATTACTACTGATAAAGATTTTTAATTATAATGTAATGATTTTGTGTATAAGGTACAGATTTGGGATGTAAGAGACCTTGATTTTACTGCTGATTTCATCACGGACCTGCTATTTGCTCACAGACTTATTACTTAAATGTGTTTATTTCTCCTTTACCTTCCATCTGCCTTGTGTCTCAAAGACCGCAAATGTTTTTTCCTGCTGAAATATATAGAGCAAACACAATGCAACCCTGATCTCACCAAGGGACTTCAGTCATTACCATGTAACATTTATAATACTCATGATTAATAATATATTCCAGATGAGCATCCTAAAGCCCTGTTTTGAAAGTTAGAGCAGTTAGCAATTTCGGAGATAATTCAGATCCTAAGAAAAACAAAACAAAACAAAACACAGATTTTGCTGTGTTCCTCTTTTGATGTTCTTGTAACTCACCTTCAAGTCCTATAGTGACTTGTCTGCAAATCTGAGTGTACTGTTGAGCAGCTTTATTGATCAGTGGAACTGCTCATGTTTGCAATGTTATGTATGTGTGTGAGTTATCGAATTGGAATAGAATATAAGAAATCTTTTTTTTTTTTTTTCATAGTTTTGAAATGCTGGTTTGTGATCTTGCATACAAATCTTTGACATATATAGAAGGTTTCTGATTTCTGACCCTTACAAGAATGAGTTATTGCATGTACTATATTATCACAACCAATTTACACTAGCCCTCATAAGCAGGCATTTTTGGTGAAAATACTGTCACATTCCTTGTGTTAGCTGCCTCACTGTTAAAATATAGAAAGCCATGTCATTTCAGGCTTTCTTAGTGTCTTTTAATTATGTGCAAACCAAAATTAATGAGCCAGTTCTCTGCATGTGAAAGAAGTCAGCAGTTTTGGGATATTTTGTATATACACTTCATAGATTCTGACTGAGGTTAGGAAGCTACTGTATCACAAATTAATCTCATTCTGAAAATGTGTGAGGAAATACAGTGATTACTCTGAGAATGCCTGTTTCTCTCTAATGTCTGTAGCAGCAGTGCGGGCAGCTAGCTCAGATCAATTGCCTGTCATGGGGCGGGACGAATACACTTGTGATGGGCCATGGGGGAACTCTGAGAGACTCAGATTTGGATACACAGGCTGGATAAAAGAACTATGTCCTTTTACAGTGATCTGGTAAATGGCTAACCACACACACTGAGGTATGATTAATTGCCCTCTGAGAGCAGGAATCTCATGTGGACATCCTTCCTGTGATACTGTAGCCACTGCTCCATGTGTTACTGATAAAAAGCATTGATGAATGTGGGCTCTACTAGCAAACCTGACAGGTAAACTGAAGTTTACATAAGTTGAAGTGGCACATATCAACCTGAGGGTGATGGCTGGTGCTTGATGTGCAACTTGATCAGGCTGGGAGGCAGGAAAGGTTCTAACAGGTGGAAGAGAATATAAATAAGGCTGGAATAGGAATATCTCAGACAGGATTCCCATAAAACAAAGATAAGGATGAAAAGTCTTATATCAACCATCTTGCTATGATACAAAAGAGGCTAAAGACCTGACAGTGACCATAGTGACCTCAGTTGAAGCATTTTAGAGTTTTATGTCATCTCATTTTTCCCAGACACAAATGGCTTACCTTTAGAGATAGAAGTTGCTAGACCAAACATATAACTTTGCTTTGGTTCAGTAAAATTGTCTCTAAACTTGGCTGTGGTTGTTCTTTGGGCAAGTCAGTGGGCTGGAACCTCCTAAGAGTCTGTTGGGATTGCAGTGCTTGGGACCTTGACACTGACACAATGACTACACCACAAGAAGAGCAACAACCCCCACAGCTGTTGCTGCTGATCACCAACAACCATGGCAAAAGACAAAAGGTTACGGCACATCCCAGGTGTAATTAACTATGGGGTCATAGAATGGAGTGATTCAGTTCAGGATAATCTGACCGCAGAGAGATTTGTTTTAATTGTCTTAATGGATTTTATATGTTTCAAGCAAAAATTATATTTTGCCATAGGGAAAACACTTAGTTGGAGAATTTCTGATCAGTGCGACTCTCAAGGAAGCTTCTTCATTTAATCACATACTTGTCAAGCACCCTTCACACATCTCTTACCGCAATTAAAAGAACCATTTTCCTGAAGTAAGGAAGGTGTTTGTTAGAAATTATTTTAAAGATAAAATACAACATGTTTTGTCAAGAGTATCTTTAAAATGACAGTCTTGCTTTATGCTCTGATTTTTTCTCTGTGACTGACAGTTTGGAACTGAAATCACTTTCAGGGCAATAATTTAGCATGTTTTTAATTATGTTGCTATTTGCCTCCAATATTTTGCTCAATAAAAAAACCTAGAAAATATTTTTCCTGTGAAAGGGCTACATATCAAAATTCAGACACCACCATGGAAAGGTGCAGTACATTTATGACCTTGTGTGATTAGTGATCTCTGAATCTAATCTTAAGGTACTTTAATGGACTATAATTATCTACAGTGTATAGTTACTGCCTTTCCTGAGATTAATTTAAAATTGCCTCAGGAAGCAAGTGCTGTGTAATTATCTGATAAGAACTAAACTTGATACTCTGACTGGAAACTTTTGGAAACACAAAAAATAAATACAGTTCAGGACAAAACTTACTGCTGGCCAGCTTCAGAAATGAAATCTATTCTTGCAAGCTGTCTCTGCAGTGAGAGATAAAGAAGGAAAGGGGAAAAGCTTACAACCATTTTCAAGGTATCAGCCTAATTTAGCAAACTCAGTGGAAGGTGGGCTTGCCCTCTGCCATAGTTGTTCTTACAGAATCTTAAGCAGAAGAGAGGAAGGTGGAGGAGAGAGATGTGTGAACTTCTCTTATCCAGATGCTAAACAATAGGTTTTATAATAAAATAATAATGGTGTTTAAGAGATTGAGTTTACGGAAATCAGCAACTGCAGGAGGGGAGGTGGGATTTGCAAACATTCGGTAAAGTATCCCCTAAATCAGGGAGTGCTAACACCAGAGTTTCTGGAAGAAGACAAGCCACATCCTCATGTGATGTTCTCACTGGAGTAGATGACACAACTGAAATCAATGCCATTTTAGAGCTTCACCAAATTTGTAATTTTTGAATATTTAACATATGCTGCTGGAAGCACTGTTGAGTGTGGCATGTTCTTGGAAAATCAGGACATTCAATTGTTTCCAGATATATATATATATATATATTTTAATTTAACTTTCCTTGCACTTTTTCCTATTATGTCAAAAGCTCTTTCGTTCTTTGGACCTATCTCAACAGTCAGTAATTCCTTGAGAAGTTTGTTGTAAGAGGCAGAATGGGACAGTAGACTCTCATTATGTGTTGACTGCAGTAAGAGTTTGGAAGTTTGTATCAAAGTAATGAGATGTCATCTCAAGGAATAATTGATCTTCTTTTTCTCTAAGAATATGAAGACACATAGATCCCATCTGTGCTGGGACAAGGAACAGTGGACGTCATGGTGAACTTCAGGATGCTGAGTTCTTGACTTAGGCTTTTTCCTTATTGCCTGGCTTGGTTAGGGCTGAAATGCTGTGTTTAGGAAAGTGGGGTTTGCTGATGAGCTGCAGAATGGGCCAAGATTTTCAATGTTCAGCCCCACTAATGACTCATAGTCCAAAATGCATTGACAAGAGTTTGTGTTGAGAATGGATGTGCTGTGCCTCCGAGGGCTTCAGGAGCTGCCAGCAGTCAAGCTTAAGGGCAGGAACCCTGTGCATGTCCAAGACCATGATTAAGGATGACAAATACAGTAAGAGACTGCATGGACCCTGGAATTACAGAAATTTCTTTTAACCAAATGCCCTCTTCTTTTCCACTCCTTTTAGATATTAGTCATTTTTCTGCTGGGTTATCTAAATAGATAATGATCATGCAATCAATAAAAACTAATCTATCATGGAATATGAGAAATCACTATGTTTTCAGATTTGTACATGTGAACAACCCAGCTTAGTTTCCTGTCTCTGAGAGATACCAGTACATGATGCACAGAAGAATAATGCAATATTATCCTATGGCAAATAGGTCTTCTTTAAGCTGAATAACATATTGGTTATCTCCTGCAGTCTTCTAAAAGTGTCAGTGATAATTTTCTAACACAAAAGTTGTTGTGCCTTCCACAATATAACTCAATTTTGGACCTTTTTATGAGGAATGAAGGTAAATCAATCTGTGAAATGCAAGTTGTTGGCAGCTTAAGGATCACTGACTGTGGCTATATTATAGTCAATGTAGGCAGGAGGCAGTTCATATGTATTGAATGCTTCAAGAAGGTAAATTTCATAAAGTGAAAGAAGTTAAAATACAAAAATCAGTTGAAAAGAATATTTGAAAGAATAAAATGTGAATGGAGATTGGAGCTTGGAGGGACTTCCTACCAAAACGCCACAATTCAGCAATCAGAGTGAGTCAGGGAAGAAAAAAAAGGAACCACTTCTATCTTAAAGTCCATACTAGTTCAGTGGAGAAGTGAAGGAAAAAATTAGAAATAAAAAGAAAAAAAAATGCAAAAAAGGACAAAAAAGGAAATTAGCTGGCAATATGTTATGCATTCTAAAAATTATAAGAATTTTTCTGCCTGGTAGAAGGATTTTCTTATGTAGCTTTGGAAGAAGAAGCCTTTGCAGTATTACAGGCCCACTGGTGGTAGAAGATGATAAAACCTCTAATAGTGATTTATAAATGGCAACATAATTAAATATTTAAAAAGAACAACACTCCACATCAAAGTCCACATGTTATCTGAATATTTCCAGCTTCATTAGCATGACATCAGTTGTGGATCTAATATGATATTTAATTAATAGAGAATGATAGGATGGGAAGAGAATTAACACCAGAGAGCATAGTTTATAGGCTATTGCCTATTGTTTTGTCATCATGAGATTACAAATTCAGGTGGTAAAGGAAGTGGTGAGCTGTGATGGATGCACTTGACCCTGTAACCAAACTAGGAGTAGTCTGGTACAGGATCCAAGGGAGATAAAGGCCTGAGCCATAGTCAGACCAAGAACTCCTCTAGGAAACCCACAAAGGAGCAGAGTGACCACTGAGGCACTTGGATCACTGATCATGCAATTCAAACATGAATAGTGTGTGGTTTAGGAGTCTCATTAATACCTTTCCCATTATATGCAATTTGACTATGGGCCAACCACTTTATCCCATAAATAATGACAGTCTAAACGAGCCTTCTTTGAGCTCTCCATGCTGGGCAGCTTGGCTGCATAGTGGTGGTCTCTCCTTGAGCTGTTAAGCCTGTCAGGCTTGGTCCTTGAGGCAGAGATCTTTTACCAATGGCAGAGCTTCGGATGAGCCCAATAAGAGCTCCCTCTAAAGTTGCAACTGGACTGCACGCCAGGTGACTCTGCTCTTCAGCCAGGACACCTCTCAAGTTTTGAGATTCCTTACCTGAAACTAAGAGATCCTTCCTTACCCAGGGAGGAGAGATCCCTTACTCACAACAGATCCTCAGTAAGTGACTGATAGTATGCTGAATTAATACTGATGAAACATTACTAATCCATGCAGTTACTCGTTATTAATTATTGCAAACTTTCATATATAACCCTTTAGACATAAATCATTGACCAGACTAAGACTGTGACTAAGGTTGGATCTAGCCACACCTAAGCTCCATCAGGAATTTAGAAAGGAAGAGGGTCCACTCTGAACCCTTGTGACTCAACCCTTTTTCATCTCCAGCCTCTGTGTAAATAATTCTAAATTTGTTTTAACTCATTTTTCCTTTGCATGTTTCTTCCATGTACTAAGTAATAGAGTGAACCTTGTCACTGAACTTTGTTAAGTTTCACTTTTACAAGATCTTATTAAAATCACATTTGATAATACCTTTGATGGTGATTCCTTAAGTGATCTAAATGACTCATTCACAACTAATTGGCATAGTCGGCAGGATTCTAAATCAGGATTCATGAGACAAGCTTGATATACTTAGTCCAATAGTTGTTTGTAAGACATTTAACCTAGTTTGCATTACATTCCATGAAAGAATTAGTGATAGCCTATCAGGGAAGTTCACAATAATTGGATTAAAAACTGTCTGACACATCTGAAGATGTAGTTACTGTAGAATAACAAACAGGTTTTTTTCTCTTTTTTTTTCCCCTATAGCTGATGTCTGCATGGATTAGGAGTAGGGAGAAGCTATTAAATATTTTTATCTAGAAGCAGCGCAAACTCATTGCAGTTAAAGAGTAGAGATGATAGAGGGCTGATGAAGTGGTAAATAACGAGGAGGCTTGGGAATGATCTAGATAGCTTGAGAAGTCAGCCCACTCAAAACGAGTTTGTTTTAATATCATCGGAGTAAGGTCAGACAAGGTTTATATGTTTTTTTTCATAACAATTGCTGTAGCTGGAAAAAAACCAGAGTGTTCAGGTGTGTAAGCCCTTCCTACAGGAGCAAGGAATGAAAAGAAAACCTATAAACTAGGTCCCCTTCAGATCAGTGAATATTACTTAAATGCCTGCACCCCCCCACCCCCAACCTCTCAAAACAGAAGTAATAATTGAAGGCTCCTCAACAGCCCAGGTAAAATTTAAGCTTTTCTGTAATGATGAAATAGATCCTTGACAGCAGGTGGGTGGAGTAGGGCTGGGAGAGGTCAAAGGTTGTTTCAGGGGACTAGGAGAGGCCACGGGACCCCTGTGAAGGGTCTTGTAGCAGCAGTCAATGTGGGATGATTGGTGGGCTTCTGCTGAGGCATTCAGCAAAAGGACAATGATGGTAAGGTGTCGTGGGGGGTTAGTCCTTGTCTCCTAGTCCACTCCTGGGATCGCTTCCTTTGGCTCCATGGTCCCCCGGCAAGTGGGATGCCTGAATTGCTTGCTGCTTCTGCAGGGAGACAGAGAAGGTGTCAGCTCAGGTTTGACACTGCTGTTTCAAAGTGGTTGGCTCCTGGGACAATTCCACAAAGAAAAGTCTGACCTTTTCCCACCTCAAGCTCCAAACCAGTCATTAGTGGGGAAGAGAGTATATTTTCCACTGCTGTGCAATGTGGTTCTGTATGCTGGCTGAAGTTTTCACTGCAGTACAAATCTAAGCAGAGTTGCTAGATTTTTGTTCTAGATATATAATTTACTACCTGTTTTGAAGCAAATGTCACTTTCTTTTTATATTTATGAACAGCTGGTGATCATGGGGCAGCTGTTTAAGGAACTGTATTTACTTTTAGATGTAAACAAAATATTAAAGTACCCTCCAGAAATCTCTGGGCTCACACAAACATCTCATATTCTATGTTATTTATATGCCTGAGTGAGTGGGTCGCTGATGCTTTTTTCTGTCTGATACACTAGCTCTCCCTATGTGACAAGCTCTCTCTAGATAAAGCAATCTGCAGAGAGTGGTCACACAATTACTGGAGGGTCACTCCAAAGATATTGTTAGGGAAAACAATTTCCCTTTTCTTTCGTCTTAGATGAGGAAGGTGAGAAAAATCTCCTTAAACAAGAAATTCCCCTGTTTTCAAAAGCTTGGTAGATTTCCCCCATAAAGGAATTAAGGAAAATTAAAATAGGCATTTTGGACAACTTGGAAAAATGTGGTGGAAAGATGCGACACTGATAAACTGGATCCTATTCTCCTTACTCATGCTTAGCACTGGCAGATGTGGGAAGACATGCTTTCTTTCAGCCTGTTAAATGTACTCACAGTCTTAAAATTCTCCCTGAGTCATGCAGACTTTCCTGCCTACCAGGCAGATTGCCATTGACCTGTGTGCCATTCTCTTTTATTTTAAAAATACAGAGCAGAGGAGACTCTCTCCTGGAAGGTTGATTAGAGTGTGCAAGGTTTCTAGATTGTGACTCTCATTTTCAGTATATTATTGCCTGTACAATTTCCTGACAACAGTTTTTCTGAGGGCTTTCCTTGGGCTGGTCAAAGGACTGCATGGGAGACACATAGAACACGTCTTTTGAATACAGAATGACAATTTGTCAATTTGGGAGAGAATTCTCGCAAACAAGTCTACAGATACGTTAGAGACAGGCAGAGGGAGCAACTGAGAGTGAGGACCTGATAACTGCTTCCAGAGGTTTTGCTCGTGAAGATGTGGGGAATTGTCCACAAGCTGCACCCCTGGAGCTTTCCTGACTCACACCACAGGAATTCTGGCCTTTTACCTCTGCAAGAATGAGCACGACATTTTAATGGGAGACAGCTTTCTCAAAATGTGGGTTTTTTTTAATCCTTTCAGCTTCATTCGAGATCAGAAGAAGGTTGTAGGTGGACACTTCTCTATCGCATTCCAGCGTTTCTGGTTCTGGCCATATACAAATACAGTAAAGATGGATGATAGCAGCAGGGACTTAATTTAATGAGGGGACTAAACCACTCCTTCTTCATCAGCACTGGCTTCTTGGTAGATGGGCTGGAGATAGAGCTCACTCAGAGAAGCAAATGACAGATATGGGAAGGCAGGTGGGATTACAGCACTGCATGGGGACCACAACATGGCCCAAGATGGGGCTTGTGAGTGGCAGATGGCTTCAGCCTCTCCTATTCAGGAGGACCCTCACCTTCCTCCCTCCCATGCCTGCCTTTACGTTATGGCTGTGTCCATCTTGGATGGTTTGAGTCTCCATCTAGGTTCCTCTCCTGAACTGACTGACATGCATCTAGCAATGATGTATACTCTCCAGCTACACTAACCATATAACCTTGGTGTTCTGAGACAGCCTAAGTTTATATTGACTCAAAGACATTATAAATTTGGGTTATATCCATATTATCAGAGGAAAATTTTTATGATTACATGACAAGATGTCAGAAAAAAACCAAACAAACTGAGACCTATGAAAATCAGCAGTATATGCTGAGAAAAATCAATAAGTAATTTGCACAGAGAATTCAAAAGAGAATGCATGTTTTTTGGGAGTTAGAATAACTTTTTCTTATTGATTCCTAAAATCTCCTGAACAGGGAGAAATGTAAATACAGGGATCCTGCTCCTCTGGAGTTCACTGGGAGGAGGATCAGGCCCTGAGCTGGCAGCTTTGGGATTTAGAAAGGTATGCTCTGCTGCTTAATGAAACTGTTTAATTAGAAAACTTTGTCACAGTCTATATGTGGCTTGAAGGCAGTTTTATCAAACAGTCTGGATAACTCTTTTCAACCATTAAAGCTGATTGGTATTCTTAGCTTTGAAGGGAGAGAAACACAGAGAGCACCAATAATGAGAGCTGGGCACCATTCGGGGGTTGCCTTTGTGAGGTCTGCTTGACTCTGTCTTTTAAGCAGGTACTTGTGGCTTCTTCAGGCAATTTGCCACCCGACAAGCCCAAATTAAACTGAAATAATCATAACTACATATTTTGACTGCTTTTAAGTCAAGACTATGCAAAGCCAGAGTGTTAAATCAGTACTAATTTAACTCAATATGACTGTGCATGTAACCATACCTACTTTTAACCAGTTTAACTCTATATTCACATTGGGTTTTTTTAATTTTAATTTTAAAAGCTTCTGGTTCTGTCAGAGAATGAAGTATCTAGTACTGGTATAGTCTATGTTTCTGAGTATTTTTCTTGAGAAAAACAAAGGAAGTATAAATTAAGAACCCAATTTTTAAATGCAATTTTAACACAATTTTAAGTGAAGAAATCCTTTTCTTTTTAATCTAATTTCCTTTTAAATATAAAACTCACATTTTGCATATTCTCCCTTATTCACACTGCTGGATATTAAAGGATAGGAGGTGCTTTCCACAAGTGACAGTAACAATCCTCTTATTCCTAAAATGTCAAGGTAACAATCTTGTGTTATTTCCTAAGTTTGATTTTTTTTTTTTTTTTTATGTACAAATGTATCCAAATTATTGAAAATTCATGGAGAAGAAAGTGAAAAATTATGGCAACCACACTCTTCTCTGTTCTCAAAAGTGTAATTGTTTTTTTCATTTTAGTTATTCAATTGCTCTGCTTGACTTAGTGTGGTACCTGATCTAATATTATTGGGTACCTCATATTATTATTCTCCAAAACTCAGGCTCATTTCCATCACATCACGACTCACCTCAGATAGAAACAGGCTGGGATATACCTCAGTGTAAAACAAAGAAAGATGATGTTTAAGGGACATCTAGGTTGAAGTCAAAGTGATTAAGCAGAGATTGCTGCATTTAGATCTACTCATCCACTTCAGTTGGGAAATTTTTTGAGTTCATATCCAATTCTACCTCTTCCATTAAAAAGTTGAAACAAAAATTTTCTAGATAAGTGTTGCACCTGGATAAGCATAGAACAGATTCTTACTGTGGTCATAAAGGAAGATTATTCAGAAGATTAGGAAAAATGCTTCTAAAGGATCAGTTCCACCTTAATGACATTTTTGTGGATTTTATAAAATTAGATCCATAGAGTCAGATTTTTCAAAGACATGTAAGGACAAAGTATAAAAATACTCGGGCAAGGGTTTTCAAAATATTCTGTGACCATCAGAAAGACTTGATCCTGTGGGCATGTTTTGTGAAGCTTACCAGTATTGTGGATTTTTTTTTTGTGGCCTTATCTACTAAAATTTCCCTTTGTTACTGCTTGGGTCCATTGCTTTTTATGCTTTTGCTGCACATGTCTGAGAAGTGTCTGGCTTGGTCTATCAGATAGCTGAAGTCTTCCCTTCTCTAAGTTGAACAGTGTCAGGTCTCTCAGCCGGTCAGATGTCATATGCTCCAGTCCATTGATAATTGTGGCCTTTCACTGGACTGTCTTTAGTATGTCCATGTCTCTCCTGTACTGTGGAGCTTAGACCTGGACACAGTGCTCAAGTGTGGCCTCACCAGTGCTGAGTAGAAAGCATCTCCTCACTCAACCTGCTGGCAATGTTCCTCTTAGTACACCCAAGACAATGTTGCCCTTGTTTGCTGCAAGGACACATTACTGGCTCATGTTTGACTTGGCCTCCACCAGGACCTCCAGGCCCTTTGCCAAGCTGCTTTCCAGATGATTGGCCTTCAGCCTGCACTGAGATTATTCCACCCCTGAGGCAGGAGTTTGCACTTTCCTTTATTGCGTTTGTTGAATTTCAAGAGGCTCATATTGGCCCATTTTTCCATCCTGTTGAGATCCCTCTGAATGGTGGCCAGACCTGCCAGCATATCAACATTTCCCCCCCCCACCCCGGTTATGAATCATCAGTGAATTTGATGTAAGTGCACTCTACGCCATTAACCAGGTCATTTAATAAACTCATTGAGCATTATTGGCACTGGTATTGATCCCTGAGGGACAGAGATTGAATTTACAAGTTGCCTTTCTTAAAGAAATCTGAGGAGTTTTTCAGTGACTGCTAATCCTGACCATGGCAGCTCTCTTTGTGGACAGACACAGCAGTTTCAAGACATCAGCAGCCTCTCAGATGTAAATAGTGAGTGAATTATGCTGCACCTTCTTAGTGTTAATGACCAATTTCAGTCTTACACAGGGAGTTAAAGAACACTAACAGCACTAAAGAGCTTTGGAATATTTAATGTTTTGTTTTTGGTTTTGGTTTTTTTTTTTTCAGGATGTCTGTATCAAGATTTGAGATAGGCCTGTCTGAGCAATTCTAAGAAACCCAAATAAGAAGATGGCTCAACAGGGTCTCAAGTCACCCTACCATTTTAGGAGGGCTGAATGCTATGCCCCAAAGTTTTATCTGCCCCCTGCCCCTCTGTCACATCAGGTAACTTTTGTGAGTCCCATCCCAAGGTTACTCATGGGATTATGAGATGGGGGAGCTTATTTTCCTTTAATGTTTCACAGTGGTATGTGGTTCAAGACAGAATACAACATTTTGTGAAATAAACTCATGGGGCTTCCCTTTACACACTTGTGACATTTCAAGATAAATTTTGCACTTCAGTAGGGTTCCTCTCATTTATGGGGCAGCTAGTTTAGGTAGAGTTTTGAATTATCTCACATTAATTTAAGGAAATAAATTTTTCATTTTTTCAGAGATCCTCTCTTATAGTGAAAATCTTATCCTCTTGGGTTTTAGGAAATAAGCCACAGAAGAACCCTTCAGCAGTTGTTTTTCACTGAAGCACTTTAAACACCTAAGGATGGTTATTCTGAATTTGAAAACAGACTCATTTCATGCAATGACTATTACCACTGCTAAAATTTCTTTAACTGGAAAATAAGACCTGAAAAATCTTTTAGCTAAAACCTTGCAGATGAGGCACAGTGGGCACTAAACCCCACTTTCTGATGGAAGAAGTTAGTGTAGGATAATTAAAATGTGTGTAGGAAAACAGCTTTTTGCAAGGTGGGAAGTTTCTCTTGGATGCAGTGTAAATGTGTTCAGACAAAGGCAGTATGCTGATTTTTGAGGACTTTGCCTTAGGAGCACAGTTTTGTTGGCTGAGGCACTCCTTCTGCTTTTGGCAGTGTTATTTCTTCAGCAGAAAAAAAGGTGATTAAGAGGATGTATAAAGAAGCTTTAGTCTGTAGACAACTCCTTCACCTACTGCCTGGGAGCATGCTACCTTTCTGATGTCCTTTCCAAAGCAGTGCTGGTGGATGAGGTATCTCCACTTGTTGTCTCAGCATTTGTCCAGACACAGTGGATCTCTGGTGGTGCTGCATCACCTCATGAAGATGCTCCCAGAAGCCAAGTCAAACCAGTGACTGAATGTCCCAGTACGGCTGGACACATGCAAACACTTTGAAACAGAACATGGAGCTACTGCTAATGGAGAGCCCTATGGTGGGCTGTGCCACGCTGCCTGTTGTATGCTCTGCTTATCTCTCCCTGATTTTCTCCATTACCTGTGATGCATCATGACATACAAGCATGGTAAGGGAGAGGATGGGTTTTTACAGCTGGTACCATTTGCTATATGTGCTGGGAATTGCTGGATAGGAGTCTATATATCTGCTTTTGCACCATTCACAGACCAGCATTACTTGTATCACTGCTCTGAAGCCCTAATTCAACAGGACATTAAAGAATATGCTACTTTCAAAGCATATGAATAATACCACTGAAATCACGTGTTTATAGTAAGAATATGCTTTGTGGATGCTGATGAGCCACTTTGATAGGTCATACAGTAGAGTGCCAGGGTACTGTGATAACCCGTGCTTCTGCAATGTATAGACTCAGACCAGCGCAGAAGGGCTGGTCAAACTGCAGGCTATCCTCAGTTCTGGTTTTAGCTACTCGATGTCAGTTCTCTCAGGATACCACATGACTTTATTTTTTATATAACATTAGTTATCAGTGCTGAAATTAACCAGACTGAACAGGAAAAGCAGCCTGCGAAGGTAAGAGCAACATGACAGAGTAGCTGACTGACAAATTTTTGGACTGTAAAACTCTATCAGTTTGTCTCCTTCTTTCAGTGAAAAGGTTTTGTCATTTTTCCAGGGCTCTGTTAGAATCTGTCTACAATGGTCATAATTTTTTTAACCAGTTACAGACATTGGGCTAAAATACCTTACAAGGAAGATATAAATGGAAATTTCTCTTGCCTGTCCAGCTCAGAGTGTAGTAAATGCAAACATCCATAGTATTTATATCTATTATGTTAAAATTGCTGCCATACATCTCCCAGGGCCTTAATAACAACAACAAATCAGATATTTTTTTTTCCATAGTGCTGGACATTTTCATCCTATTTATACCTTTTTATATTTTATATTTCAGTTTGTGCCATTAGCCCAGGCTCTGGCATTTTGCTAAGTAAGAAACTAAGGCTGCTGATTTGTGTAACACCTGTCATTATTTTAAAGCAGGCCGACAGCTTTAATAAAACCTTTTTTTCAGGGAAAGAAAGAGCCATATTTCACCGGGTCTGGTGGGAAAGCAGGCATCTCTGCTGCCTGTCGCATTCTGCCTGCCACTGCTTAGCATGTGGCGGTGCTGAATCAATAATTACTGCTCTCACCACCTCCAAACTCTCTCTTGGTGACTGGGAATTTAAACAAGTAACTCCCAAACAGTACAGCTGCTTCCCCAGTCTTTGCATGCTTGTTAGCTTTCTTCTTCCCTTTATATTTTATTGGGAATGCTGTATGAAGTTCATTACAATTAATGCTTTGTCACATTAAATTTTTTCCAATATTATTTGGCAGCTGCATAATAGATAGGTGGCTTCTTACACTACAGTGTATGAGGGCCTTAAATTATGAATAATTTGCCTTCAGTTGTTTTTTTTTGTTTAATTAGGGGACTCTTTTGTATATGGTGAAACAATGCTCCCAGTTCTTCCGGGAGCACAGTGGGAACTGGAGGAAGCTGGTTGTGATTAGGGAGAACATGGACACCTGAAACAGAAATATGTGCTTCACCACCACAGAACAAGCAGCCGGAGGGAGGAGACAGTGTTTTACCCTGACCTCTCCATGTAGGGAGGTAACGGGTAGGTATAGAAAGTTTCCTCTCTTGGAGGTCTCCTCTGAACAAATCCTCCCATATCAAAGTATCAAGACCATCATTTGCACCTCTCACATGGGGCTTCTAATCAGGAAATTACCTGAAGTCCAACGGCATAGAACAGATTTAAATAAGGTTGTGTTGGTTATAAAGGATCCAGTTATCCAGGTGGTCAAGTAATACGAATAAATATCTGTTACTACGATTGATATGAGTTCAGATTCCATGTGTTTGTTTATTTACAGATGCTGCATTGAATTTTGGGCAAGAGTTCATATCTCTGCTAAATATACTCACACTTACTTTTGTTCAGGATTTCTCACTTTTCCATTTTAATGGGCCAAAGTCCACTTATATTGTGGGATCTTGCCAATGATCCAGGACATGGTTCTCAGTAGGGCCCTGGGAAGCTCTATTCATGCTGATTTCCTGTGTTCTCCTCTTGGTCCTCGAAGCAGTAGAGGAAACCATTCTGGCTTCCTCCAGAATCTCCATCATTCAGAAAAGAAGGTCATAAGGCAAAAAAGCTGAACTCTTGTTCTTCCAACCCCGTAAAGTGTTCTCTAACCATATAATCACACAAAATAACAGAAGGATTTTGTACAATGCACATTTAAACATCGTATGACCACTGCTGCTTTGGAGATACTATGGATATACTATGCCTGCAATATTTCTTTTCAGTACTCTCTGGATATTTTGTACTATGTTTCAGCTAATCATATCAAGAAACTATTGTTTATATGGGTTCCCATGCCAGCCTTTGGAGGGAGGTCTGATGTAGCTGAGTGTACAGCATAGCTACTCTTCATTTCTTCTAACAGCATGGACAATATGGAGATCCCAGGCTGCAGCACATACTGACTGCACAGCTAGTACCCCAGGTCCCTGGTAGTCTTACTCTAGCTATCACCCCCACCCCGGTTATGAATCATCAGTGAATTTGATGTAAGTGCACTCTACGCCATTAACCAGGTCATTTAATAAACTCATTGAAGGTTGTTTCTGATAAGCTTCACAGGCAATGAATACTGTTCCTGATACATGATTCACAAATAGTGCAAGAGTCTTGAGACTGTCATAACCATCAGGAAGGACATTCATGCTAACACAAATGTGCACCGGGGCAAAGCAGGCTATGATTTCAAGCCACATCCTGTCTCCCTGTATCCGACTCATATTGACAGAATTGGATCAGGTACCCAACTCAGAGCACATTTAAGGGACACTGTCAAGGATATGCAGGCAGCCCAAGTGGGAGCTGAACTTAGAAGGGTCCTTACCTTTTCATAAAATAATCTACCTTCTTTTTACATAAACTCTGTAAGTGCTATTTTTATGGTTATTATATTGCTGATCCCAAATGTTGGAGAACAATGAAATCTAATAAACATTCTGGACTCCTTCATTTGTCATTAGCTTCTGAACATTTTAAGATTCACTGGGGTCACATTTTGAAGCTTTTCTCTGCAGCTATTAGGGTTAGCAATGCCATTTTACAAAACTAAGACTGATCTATTCACACATTCACAAGATTCCTGAAACTAAAGCTTTAAGAGCCAGCTGTCACAAAAGTGCTTGGCACTGCCAACGCTGCTGAGGAATGAAGGAGTTCGCTGCAGATTCATGTGAGCTGAATCAATATCAAGGGCATGTAGCTAAGGACTGTGATTTTATTTCTTTTTATTTGGTTGAGTAAGTTCTCTGCAAGATAAATCTGAAACCTCAGAGATTTTTTCCTTTATCTAGCCCTTCTTTAGCATATCTCAAGGTTTTCAGAACCAGGTTAAAAGCATAACTGAGAAAAAGCAAAAGTCTCCCATTTGTGGTAAATGTCTCTAAACCAAAAATACTTTTACAATTCTTCCATCACCTTTCCTCATGTTCTTATACTAATTTTTAAGGTGTAGGGGAGAGGAAGCCAGGGAAATTAGTCTTGAAATTTGTTTCATGGCTCTGCGAATATTCAGTCACTAGCTTATAGGTGCAATTTTTGAGTTGAAAACTCAACAAATCTGTAACTCAAGGAA
>NW_020799109.1:33632265-33643117 GCF_003259725.1 Athene cunicularia
ACCCCCGCCCCAGAGATACTGCTGCATTTTTTATTACTGTGGTTACAACACTGCAGTCTGACAACTGCTATTTTTGAGCATCTCCATCCTAAAGATTAATCTGGTAGTTTCACCGGGGGAATGTTCCTTGTTCATTGTTGTGAAGAGATAAATTCTGTAAAAAGTCCAACAAATTAATAAGTTACATATTTTTGTCTTATGACACAAAAAAATATAATCGGGACTCATCTTTACTATACAGTACTTGTCCTTGCTTTTCAACTCAGGCACACACTGGGACAAAGCCGTGGGCTTTGCAGTGCCTGATTAGTGAAGCCAATTTCCCAGTAATGACTTGAATAACTATACCATGCTGGCCGTTTCAGGGTGCTTTATGAGCTGTAGAAATTGAAAACCTTGGCTCTAGGTTTCCAAACCTTGGTTTACATACAGAAAAGACCTTGCAGTTACATAACTGTTAATAGGTTTGCAGAAAGAAACAAGCAGTGCAAGGGAACACTAACGAAGCATGGTCTGCTCCAGTGTTCAGTTATTAGAGGTAGATGGTGCTGTTGACCAAGAAATTGTGTCGCAGAGACTGCGGAGCTCCTGCCTGAGACAGACACCCACAGACAATTGCAATAATTATGGCTCTCAGAGCTCCTTTGAGATCAGCAAGTATTATTCTGGGTGGAGATGCTCCCAGAATTTAAAGTAGCATTATTATGATTTTACAACTAGTAATATGTGAGTTGTGGTTTTGGAGGAGCATAATCAATTTCACATACACCTCTAGGTATGTATGAACAATCCTGAACAGAAAATTTTCTGGAAACAGTCTCTCCCACCATCTTGGTGTGAAAATTTCAGGTTCTCAGATATATCTGGGAGATGCAGAGATAAAATAAAAGCACAAAATGTTAGACAGAGGTAATGTTGTTTCTGAGGGGCACAGTGGTTTTCTACTTGGTATTAATCATATGGATTTTTTATAAAACACTTAGAGGTGCTAACCACACTCCAGGCTTCATTGCATATGTTAAGGGTACAATAAAAAACAGTCCTTGGCCAGTAGGTTTACAATTGAATATGAGTTTATGGATAGTGGGGAAAAGGACATGGCATTTTAAATGCGGTCTGATGTTCTCAGTGGCAAGTTACACTCAGTAGAATAAAAACTATGTCTTTACAGAGATCTCAAAGGAAACTAAAGGTTGTTTCTGATAAGCTTCACAGGCAATGAATACTGTTCCTGATACATGATTCACAAATAGTGCAAGAGTCTTGAGACTGTCATAACCATCAGGAAGGACATTCATGCTAACACAAATGTGCACCGGGGCAAAGCAGGCTATGATTTCAAGCCACATCCTGTCTCCCCGTATCCGACTCATATTGACAGAATTGGATCAGGTACCCAACTCAGAGCACATTTAAGGGACACTGTCAAGGATATGCAGGCAGCCCAAGTGGGAGCTGAACTTAGAAGGGTCCTTACCTTTTCATAAAATAATCTACCTTCTTTTTACATAAACTCTGTAAGTGCTATTTTTATGGTTATTATATTGCTGATCCCAAATGTTGGAGAACAATGAAATCTAATAAACATTCTGGACTCCTTCATTTGTCATTAGCTTCTGAACATTTTAAGATTCACTGGGGTCACATTTTGAAGCTTTTCTCTGCAGCTATTAGGGTTAGCAATGCCATTTTACAAAACTAAGACTGATCTATTCACACATTCACAAGATTCCTGAAACTAAAGCTTTAAGAGCCAGCTGTCACAAAAGTGCTTGGCACTGCCAACGCTGCTGAGGAATGAAGGAGTTCGCTGCAGATTCATGTGAGCTGAATCAATATCAAGGGCATGTAGCTAAGGACTGTGATTTTATTTCTTTTTATTTGGTTGAGTAAGTTCTCTGCAAGATAAATCTGAAACCTCAGAGATTTTTTCCTTTATCTAGCCCTTCTTTAGCATATCTCAAGGTTTTCAGAACCAGGTTAAAAGCATAACTGAGAAAAAGCAAAAGTCTCCCATTTGTGGTAAATGTCTCTAAACCAAAAATACTTTTACAATTCTTCCATCACCTTTCCTCATGTTCTTATACTAATTTTTAAGGTGTAGGGGAGAGGAAGCCAGGGAAATTAGTCTTGAAATTTGTTTCATGGCTCTGCGAATATTCAGTCACTAGCTTATAGGTGCAATTTTTGAGTTGAAAACTCAACAAATCTGTAACTCAAGGAAATCTGTAGCTTCTAAATAAATGCTTTTATTGAGTGTAGTGTTGTTTTTCTCTAGACAATAGAAATATACCTGTTGGGTTTTTTGTCTTTGTAGTGTTTCTCACTTTGTAGTGCATCTCAGTAAATATGATCTCAGAAGAGTATCTACTGAAAAATGTTTATTATTAGGCAGGAGATTTATGGTCTCAGTAGCCAATTTATGATGGATAAGTAAAAATAAAAACAAAGAATAATGGAAAAATCTCACCTATTCTTAGACTGTCAATGAAAGAGTTATGAAACAAATTCATGTGATATGGAGCAACTATTTATTCCCAGTTAAAGCCACTTTGACTGTAGTTGATCAGTATTGCTGTTCTGGTTTTATGATTTGCTTTCCACTTTTTCTTCTTCCACATATCTTCTGTAAAACGGTCTTCTTTTTAATTAGTGTATTTTGTCATGACTACTTCAAAACACCTAACTGTTTCATTAGTCTGAGCAGTCCTTTAGTCTCACTGTCTAAACCAGATGGACCTCAGCTGCTGTGAGCTGCTGTTTTGCAGCATTCCCTCCAGCCTTTCCAGAACCAGGAGGCAGGAGAGTAAACGTGACACTGCAGTAGATCAGACCCCTTAACACTCTTTGGAACATCCAAAAAGTTTAGTTATAAATTAAGCTTTGGGATCCTGTTTTTCTGATTTTGGGTCTAAGTCAAGAATAGTCCACACCTAGCAGGAAATTTGCTTTCTTATGAAATCCTGGTTCCCATTATGCGACTCAGATATATGTACTTCAGGCCTAACTGACATCTACTTTTTTCTTAAAATAATTTTTTTCTACATTTCAATGCATTTTCAAACACTGATTAGATATGAAATGTGGTGGGATTGATAATCATAACAATCCTAAAATAACCCTTTGATTTTTTCTTTTTTATCAGTAAGCCTGCTGATATTTACTGATAAATAGTTCATTTTGTTTAAGTCTTGAGGATATTTAAAAATTATTAGTATAGAATCTCTTCTTGATAGAGGACCAGCACAAGGCTTTTGCTATGGCTAGAGACATTAACTAAGAGTTAGCTACATGACCTGTTGGCCTTACTACCCCTTGGGAAGAAGTTGGTATTGCTCTCCTGTTGTTTCAGATCTTAAGAGATATCATCATGGTCCAGGAGCACACTGTACAAACCCAAGACAGAAATGTTCATAGAATCATCATAGAATCCTAGACTGGTTTGTGTTGGAAGGGACCTAAAGATCACCTATTTCCAACCCCCCTGCTGTGGATGGGGACACCTTCCACTAGATCAGGTTGCTCAAAGCCTCATCCAACCTGGCCTTGAACACTTCCAAGAAGGGAGAAGACACAACTAACATTATGCCCATTCAAGAGGTCAAGCTGCCTGTGTGTGGGCCAGCTTGTAACCATGGCCTTGGACCAGACCACTGTGACAAGACTGGTGGTGGGACAAATCTGGGAGAAGTGGTGGTGTTTCTCCATGTCTGCTCAAGGCTTGACTTCAGGTCAGGTCCTCACCCTTGGTCCTTGCCTGAGCTATGTTGCAGCTATGTCTGTTCAGGACCATGCACCACCTTGATCCTGATGTGATCCTAGCTTCATAGCTGGACCTTCCTCATCTCTATGGACTTGGTCATCAGTCTGGTGTCTCAGCTGACCATGGCCACTGTGCTCCCTGACTTGAGTGATCACAGGAGTCTTTTGCTGCTTATTAGATTATTTTGTACTGCTGAAAAAGCTGTGTTATTTCTTCAAACCACATCAGAAATAACATTTCAATATTAGTCTGAGTAAGGGCCTAAAACCTGCCCCTTTATCTTCACTGGGAAGTCTGTGATCAGCTCAGACATGAGCTAAAGGCAATTGATGACACTTATACATAACCTGCTGTTACAGTGTCCATCAATTTAGCAGAGATCTTGTATAATATTTACAGTTAAGAGTATTTCATGTTGAAAACTGCCATGAGTCTCAATGATGCCTGAAAAAATAGTAATGATTCTGCATGATCTTTTAAGAAGAGTTAATTTTTCAATAGAGAACCGTTCTGGCTCTTCTGTAATCCTGGGATTAACAGTCAAAACAAACAAGTTCGTATTTTGAGATTTAGCCCAAAGAAGCATGAAAACACAATTCAGTGATCACTTGACAATAAACATTTCAGAGGATTCAAGAGGACTTCACTGATTTATAAGAATAAGCAGTTCTATATCTTTTTCAAAATCTGAATGTGGAAACTGTATTTTTAAAAAGCTAACACCTGTCACTGACAGTCTATTTCAGAAAAAAACAACCAACCAACCACCCACCCACAAAAACAAACAAAAAACCCCAACCAAACAAACAAAAAAACCCAAACACAAACCAGCCACTTCATTAGAAAAACTATAAAGGGGTGATTCAAATTTGTATTTCTACCTAGATAGCCTAACAAAGGCTATTCTTCATGTAAGTACTCCAGGTTGCAAAGCTTTAATTTCACAAAGCAATATACAATTAATACAACCTTAAGGATGTATGCTATATATCCAGAGAAACCTTCAATGACAGTGTGAGGTGTTACAGAATGTGTAGCTCTGGGCACATAGAACAAAGTGGGCTGAAGACAGGACATACTGGAGGGAAAAATCTACCTAGAAAACTGAAAAGGGAAATATTCCTTCCTCTTCCCCCTTTTTCCCCTCTTATCCCCATGCCTGCATACAACCTTTCACATCTTAATTGATTTATATGCAGGCAAACATCACCTGAATGACTTATTTTTAAAAGGATTTTAGTGCTTGGAAAGTACTTAAACAGAGAACAGCTAGATTCATAGCTAGCATAACTCTGCACAGCTCTGCTGAAGTCAGTGGATTTATAATGACTTGAATACTTAGGAACCAGATTTAAAATATGCAGCTACAGAACTGTAATGCTTGCTACTCAGTTAAAATTTTCCTCTGGGTAAATCTCACACTAGAAGATAAAACACCACTTCCTTTTCACCAAGAAAAAATGGTGAATAGTTAATACTGGGTGTGTCAGAGATGTTATGGGTTCCCTGTATATGGACAGTGTGTCTTAGGAAGACTTTTCTGAGCACCAGAGTGTGGGAGACAACTCTGTGCAGGGAACTGTGATTCATGTGGATATCTTCTTACTTCACCTTCTCTAATGTTGTGGCAGAGATTTATTTTATGTCTGCAGTGAAACTCCATAGCTGCTTTCTTGTCTAAAGAGACGATTTGTTCCCATCTGATGCTGAAAGAGAGGATCTGATCCTGGGGAGATGGATACAAGTATCTGAATTGTAACAGGAGCCCATGCATCACAGTCTTTGCTGTGGATACTCTGCAAACAAAACCCCAGAAACTATTTTGCTGGAATCTGGTGAATAGGTTAATGTTTATGTGCGGAATCATACCTCTCAAACAGGATGGTCAATCATTTTCCAGGTGGTAATAGAGTTGGTTGTGAAGTTCCTTACACTAGTGTGTCCAACGTGATCTTATTAGACTCCCCAAACCTGCCTTGTGGTCTTATGTGGCCACTACAGTGAACACAGGATCCATTGCTATTTATTACATTGTTAGGCACAAAACACCCCCTACCTGCTTTAGTTACATAAAGAGGGCCTGGTCTGTGTGACTATTCACTCCTGACTCTGAAGGAAAAGTTTTTACTGACTAATTACAAGTATCTTATTTAGGTACAATTCAGTTGATTCTGCAGCAGCAGCTGACGGGGGTTGATGCTGAGACTTGCGGAGCCTCCACCTATGATACTAATCGAGGCATTTAAGCATCACTTGTTCTATGCACCGCAGGAACTGTATGGGGGAATTTCCAGGACAGTCCAAAATCCCTTCCTGGAAAGCTCCTTTGACACTTAGCCAGATGTCCCCACAGTTTAGTCAGTGACCTCATTTCAGTGCAGTCTCCACTGACTCAGATTTCTCTCATCTCAGGCTGTCTCATCTATGCAGAGACAGGCTGTGGAAGTCCTTTCCCACCCAGGGAATTAATGACCAAGTGAGTTGGGAGTGCACAAAGACACAGCCCTGTTGCCCAGCTACAATATGACTGTAGCTCTCATTTTCTCCTTGTGACTTAAATCCCATAGAATGAATTGTCTGGTGCAGACTGGGCATTGTCCATCAGTCATCCTGTGCACACTCACCCTCTGAGGGAGCTCAAGAAGAGCGCTGACAGTGCAGCCAGAAAAACGTCACTTCCATGTTTACCTTGGGATCCCAGACACAAGATGAGATGACTAAACTGAGAACCTGGCCTAAAATGTGTGGCTAGAAGTGTCACATCTGTTACACCAAGTTTTTTTAAAAGTAAATCTTGAGGAAGTCTATTTGCTGCCTTGCAATGGACTCCAACCTCACCACTGGCTCTCAGCAGTAGACTGAACTCAGAGAAGGAGTTAGATCCGGATCAACTAAGATGTTCAGGGTCATATCAGGGTCAAGTCAACGCACTCTCATGACACTGTTTTATGTTAAATATCACAGAGGCCTTTGTACCAAAGGAAAAATAATCCAAATCCTTTTAAGAAACTTAAAATATAATTTGTTTGCAAAATACAAGCAGCATATGTCAGAAGTAAAACTCAATTATGCACCACCAGTAGCCCCATGCTTGTGCTGCTTATCGTCCCTTCCAAGATAGTTGGCTAACAGTGTCATTTGGGAATTTCAAGTAATACTCAGAATTCCTTTGAACGTAGTGTTCCATTAGCTGCAAATTAATTGGATCTGTAGGTCAGTGTGAAGTGGATTACCGCAGTTGAGGAAAACAGCGAGCATACTGCTCATCTCTAGTATGTTAGTAAACCTCTCCTGGAAACAATGTCACTGGAGTATTTCAACATATGATGCATCCTGTAAGTCTTAGTATTTCAATAATAACTTGTGCCTCCAGTATCAATGAACGGATGCTTGGAACAATTATGAATTGCTTTTCACTGTCTATTCTAGATATTCTTATTCTACTTTAGAGGGAGTAGACTGGCTTCCAGCACTGCAGAAGCGACGTGTGTGCATTTTAATAAAGGGGCTAAACTCAGAATCACAAAGATGCATTTAAAGAAAGAAGGGGTAGAATGAAGGTATGCTCGTGTGGTGGCTTAACCCCTGCCAGGACTGGAGAGCACGTTGCTATTGCCCCTCCCCCACCCTCAGCCGGTCGGGCTGGAAGTGAGGCACAAACCCCGGGTTAAAATAAGAAGAAATTTAATACAACAGTGTGATAAACAATCTGAACAACAGTGGCAATGATAACAACAATAAACAGCAATAACAGTGATCAAGACAAACAATATACAGAGAAATACCGCAAAATGGTCAGGGAACAAAGCCGACGCGTGGGTACCGCCACCAAAAAGCCAAAGAGAAAGTAAAATCAGAGTTTCCCGCCCCTGGACCTGACTCAGCATGGTATGAATACCCCGGCTGGAGATCCCTCCCCCCTCTCTCTCTGCTGGAGAAACTTAATCCTATCCTAGCTGAACCAGGACAACTTGGAAAGGACTAGTGGGACATAGCTAAAGCTAAAGATTAATTTTAAGCAAGAAATGCTCAAAATCTACTGAACTTCCCAGCTTTCCTCAGATTTTTTCAAGATGTCCATCTACATATTTACTATTTTTCCCCTGCTTGCTGTTTAGGGCTTCTTTTAGGTTTTAGAAGTGATGTCCATGAATTTATATCAATAAATCCCTAATTCTTGTCATTTCCACTCTTAATCTCATCTCTTTCTGTTGTCTTCGGTTAGATCCTTACCATCATATTCCTTCCTCCTTTCCTTTTATTTCATTTATTGTGGAAATGGAACATTACTGGTTTACCACAATGGGAAAGGAAGAACTCCAAATAAATCCCAATTGTTTAGCATGAGTGCATATAGTATGGGAGTAGTATTTTAGACTGTTGCATCCACATAATCTGTGCATGACTCTCTTAATCATGGATTTGACCATCCTACTAATTAATCTTCCTAGATGTGAGATCATGAACGTGGCCTTAAGCAGCTAATTAGAGATACCTAGGATTGTAAACATGTATTTTACTAACATTTTCTTTCTGATTTATCAGCCCTGGCTGATACAATCACTTTAGGGGATGGAACGCATGCAGCCTGAAAGCAGCATCAGTAACACTATTTGTACTGAAAGGCTGAAGGCCAGAATGAAGCTAAGTGCAATTTTTAGGATGTGAACCAATTAGGGGATGAGAGGTCATGAAGGATGTAGATTTGTGAAGAGCTAATGCAAGGCATCTTACTTCTTCATGTTTTTCTGAAACATCAGCTGTTCCATCACTACCCACTCAGTAGGATGGATTAATTCAGCTTAGTGTTACAACATGGAGGTTTACAAGTTTGCAGAATTTCATAGACTTCCACAGTGCCCAGCGAGAGGTGGGGAAACTTGCCGTTTCTATGAATTCGCTGCTTCCCCATTGACTGTGTGCAATCATCATTTTCTGATATGCAAAAATTAAGCACAAATGCAGCCTTGTGCCTACACTCTGTGATAATTAATACTGGTTTTATGGATTGTTTTTTCTTTACTGAGGACCTTCTTGCTGAGCAAATTTGACAAATGAAAACACTTGCTGAGATTTTATTTCTATGGCAATTTTCTATGTTTTCTTCCAGTAGCAATATCATATTTTTGTTTGGAAAGGAAAGAGCTATTGTTCGTCCTAGTTATTTGCCTCTTAGTGCTGAAGTAAAAATAACTGATATTGAGGACACATTAAAATGGAAGCAGGTAGAAAAGAGCAGCTCCTAAAAAAAAAAAAAAAAAAAAATTAGAGAAAATTTTACAGACTTGTTTGTGGAAAAATACTGCAAGTTAGTTCAGAAGGCAAATGATTATTTAACTTCTTGGGGTATTTGGCTCTTTTTATCTTGCTGGACATCTTAAAAAGATAAAACACACTTTTAAAGATTCCATTTATTTGCATTACTCTGGTAAGTACAATATCCATGTTTTCTGTTGTGCTAAAAATGCATAGCAGAAGGCATCTATTTTTACTGGACATATTAGGCAGATGAAGAGATAGGATATATTGGAAAAACCTGGGTGACAACCTGTGTTTTCCAAGCTCCCTCTCTAGAATATCAACGAAACCTCCAACCCTCTTTTTGTGCCAGTCTTTAGAAAACAGATGATTCATGTGTAGCCCTTGGGAGACAGGTGAGCGGTACCAACAGTCACTGGGTTCAAGTCTGTCCAGGGGTACTTTTGTAAAGTGAAATAGCTGTGGCTTGTAGCTGAAGTTTTGAATCTGAGACATCATCTCTTTCTTTGCTGGTGTCTACTTGGGAGGGGATGCAACCAGAAATATCTTATTTATTCCTTCTGGAAAATATAGACTCATCAAACGTAACCGTACATAAAATTGCCCACAATAAAGTGAGCAAAATGCAGTCACTGCATTTGCAAGATGACCAACACTACTTGCAGTAATCATTTAGCTAGGTGTGGCCCTGAAATATTACTCATAAAGTAGATTTCATTCATGTAAATGGCATTTGGGCATCAAATGAAACTGAGGGTGTGTCTACAACATAATCTGGTGGTATGTATTATCGTAAAGATGAAAACCAATTTGCTTTATAATTAGCTAACCACAGGCTGCAAAAGCTTCCTGAAACCCTGGACAACTCACATTCAGCTCCCTACAGCCATGCATCTGTACCAAGGCCTTCTTTTTGTTGTTGTTGTTTGTTGTTGTTGTTGTTTTGAAAGTAATAGAAATGGTCAAACTTGGAAATTTCCATCACTCTCCAATATTTCCATAAATGAAAAAAAAATTTAGATCCTAGCTTTTTATTAGAAAATTTTAGTTTATTCTAACAGCATTTACAGAAAATATAAAAATAAATTTTAAAATAATAAAAAAGTGATCATTTTACTAGTATAAAACAAATTTATTGCAATCTTAGATTTTAATATAATGAAGAAATAATTTCATAAAAATCTCACATACTGCCTCAGATTGAAATGTGATTTAAGCTGTGCTACGATGCAATGGGACACCTTTAACTGTCATTCTGTAACACTCTTAATAGCATGATTGATGTTAATTTAATGTTTCTTATTTTTTTCTTAAAAATCAAATAGATTTATTGTTATTCCCTGGGGCCCAAGTTCTTCCATTAGGTATGTCTGGAGCTATTCAGAGAGTTTCAGATGTAGCCATAGCTGGTTTACATTATCTTTTATTTAACCTTATTAAGCAACCTTAAAGCTGTGGGACCTGACCTGGTATTACTGAATTAAGATTATCTCTTGAATTCCTTTTGTAAAGAATGCATTAGTCAATCTACAGAAAAAGTAGCATTTTGTTAAAGGTGATGGAAAGACAAAGTATTTCTATATTTCTGCATTTCATGCCTTACTTTTTGAAATTCCATTAATATATTATTGTCAGTGTTTGTACCTTTTTTGTGTCTTAAAAAAATTTTAAAAGTCTAATTAAAGAAAAAAGCCCTCGGTGATAGGAACAAGGAAAGAAAGGAAGAGGACTGTTATTCTTCACTCTTAACAAAAGCATAATGCGTAAGATGCATAAGTCATAGTAGGGGTCCGTGTCATGTCCCCATCCCCATCCCCGTCCCCGTCCCCT
>NW_020799109.1:33643167-33650702 GCF_003259725.1 Athene cunicularia
CCAGGTATTCTAAAATGACTCTTCAATATGTAAGAGAACAAATTGGCAGATTGGAGTCTCTGCACTAATTCTGACTGACATTTTTTAAGAAGCCAGAGGGTAGATGGTATATCTTTCCACAGAGTTGCTGGGAATACAGTTTTGTGCCTTGAATTCCCTAAAGGGACATGTTTTGCTGCTATTAGTATAGAGGAATGGAGCCAAGGCTGTTTTGTCTGGTTCTGTGTAAAGACAACAGAAAATGACTAGATTGTTTTAACTTTATTCAGCTACCAAAAATGATGCTTTTTGGCATTTTATGTGTTGCTTTATTTACTTCTCAGATAACCTTCACTGACCATCTCACAGTTCTTCCTTCTCAAGAGGAATTCAGGTATTGCCAAAGCTGTTTCCCTGCAGATCCCATTTTGAGGAATGCTGCCCATGGCACAACAGCAGCACAGGCAATGGCTTTGCTGTTGTAGCAGAGAATAGTCTAAGGCTGGATTAATCATTATTCTTTTGTTCCTACTACTTATACCAAAATAGATTACTATTTAAGTAAAACTCTCTTTCAAAGTTTTTTTTAATAGACTTTTAGTTGAATTTAAAAGTACTTCATAAAGAGCAAAACAGACAGTCTCATTAGTATCTGTGAAATTGGCACATATGGGGAGATTTAACACCTTTTGAAGTATTGCTTATGATAGTGATATGTATTAACCAATTGTCTCTTACTGTGGTGTGAACAATGAGATGAGTCTGGAGTCATAGCAGAGAAGGATGTTAAAAGCTGTGGTGATATTTGTTGATAAATCTGCAAGAGTTGCAGTTGGCTGTAATGTTTCCCTCATCCATATGCTTCACCACAAATTAATGTGCTGAATGACTCTCCTGCCCACCCCCCTGTCAAAAAATAATCTGAGTGCTTGGTTTGAAAAACACAACTGTATTTGAATTTCCTGTTGTACCTTACCAGGTGGCCATGATGTATAAACTTACTTAATAACAAATTTTCTACAAATTATAAAGGTAAAGCTCATGTTAGAAAATAATCTTTCACAGATTATCAAGGTTATTTCCAAACTTTGAAAAAACCCAAAATCTGCATCTCAGTGACTAATACTTCTGTTAGCCAAATACACAAAGCAAAGTATGTCTTAATTTTTGTGCTTTACTGAAAATTCAAAAGTGATGTATCTCCTGAGACCTGTATAATTCATGTAGCACTTTAACCTGTGATTAATTACAAATGGAGCAGAAGCTTTGCTCCTTCCCATTTGTGCTTTCATCAAAATCAAAAATCCTAAAGTAAATCTCTGCTAGGAAGTAAGAGACCCAAGTGACTTGCTATGCTGATTAAAAATCAGCCATCCTGCCTAGTCTTGAAACAACACCAGGTAAAACAGGGATCTCTGGAATGGAAACATCTATCAGAGATAAATGTTGTAGTAACTTTCTTCAAGGGGAGAAATGACACTGAAAAAGCAAAAGAAGGATTCTGCACAAGCGCAAAGCTGATCAATGGAAGACCAGGTAGGACTTTTTGATGTGGGAGTGATGTTTTTTATTGAAGGTCATGAGCTTCTGATGTGTTCTGGAGATGAAGAAAGGGGAATGACCATCTTTAGTTAATTCACTGCAGAGTGAATTACAAATTACTGAATCTTGTCATGGAAAAAAAGTCTTGACTCATGCTATTTGATGTGCAAAACTTAACTGGTGAAGGTGAATCATCTGTGAGCAGGGAGTCCCTCTCACTAGCAGCCTAGAAGTAAATTTCCATAGCAAAACCGAACAATGTTATTTGAAATAGATTTCTCCATCAAGTAGTATTCTGCTTTTTTGATGTTTATTTGTGGTTCAGATGCTCTCACAAAGTTTCAAGGTTATTAGAATAAGGGGATATGAAAAGATGGAGTAGGGAGGGGAAGAGCAAGGCTTCATTCTGGATTTTTTTTTTGTTTTGAGCCATTTCTGTTCTTTGTCAACCTATTTCAGCCAAACAGTGTGTCAGCCTTGCATAGTGGAACACTTATCTACAGATCAGGAAAGGTGGTTCCCTGCTTTGGTTTTGCTGTGACTGTATCTCGAGAACGGAAGTGGGAACAAAGGCCCCAGCTTCTTATGAGTAAGAAGTGGACAAATCCCAATATACTGACTGAAAAGGAAAATATGGGAGTAGTTTGTTTGGCAGGTGGTGTACACAGTGAATTCCTCTTGGGAGAGCTGTGAAATGCAATCAAGAACACCTCTGGGAGCCCCAACTCCTTTAAGTATGTCTTATCCAGATTAACATTTCTTTGCAAAGGATTAGGGTCACTGAGAGTGCACAAAATAATTGCTTTCTATTACTTCCTCATCCCCAGTTTTCTCCCCTCACAGATTCTAATAGCTTAATTACTCTCAGCAAGAGGTAGGAGTAGAGAACTATAAAAGTTGGGGCTTTGGGGCTTGTTACTGCCATTAGATTGTGGTGGCACTGCTCCTGTGTCCCTTCCTCCCATGGTCCTGCGCATGCCTCAGGGTGCAGCTGGGCACTTAACCAAAACTGTAGTGCTCGCTCCTTTCAGCAATATTCAGGGAGCTGAAAAAGGAGATGAGAGAACTCACATAAGCAAAATAAATAATAAAAATAAGTGATTAAATGGTTTTGCTTTTTTTTTTTTTTTTTTTAACTGCAAGAGGAGAGCAGCAGCTGAGGCTGAGCAGGGGAAGGGGAGCGTTGTAATCAACATGCTCATTTTTCAGTAAGCCCCAGATGCAGATCAAGAAATGCAAAGATTATGCTGACTAGGAGACGAGGGCCTCAGTTCTCATCCAGCAGAGAGTAAATTAAAAAATAATTATGAAGAATAGCAATTTCTCTGAAAGTGTTCAATGCCTTGCATATTTTTTCTATAGTTATTTTTCCTGTGGATGAAATGGAATGGCCTGGGACTTCATCTGGGAATATTTCATTGCACCTTAGTTCCTCTAACAGTCCTACCCTGCCCACAGGGCTCATCCCCTCCAGCTGACAAGCATGAACTGCTCTGGAAGTGGAGTATTCCAGGTGGTGTAATTTAGGAGCAGTTGAGAAAGAGAGGATAAGCAAACTCAGGGTGGAATTCCAGGCAAAGAAACTGAGAAACAGCAAATACTACTTTTGCTCATTTGGTGATTCCATAGATTGAGGGAATTCAGTTTAGAGGGAATGGATATGAACAATATTTGCACATCTAAGTGAATATTGAACAAATCTGAACAAGCTTCTCAGACTTGTTCTAGTATCATCCATGCCCTAAACAGCCCCAGGCTGAATCATTGGTTCATTTCAGTGTAAGGGCAAACATAAAGTCAGAAAATAAATCTTTGTCTTTGGTGTCTAGTACCTTGACCAACTTCATTTTAAATCTAGATGTCTTCCCTAAGTGATATATTTGCTGTCTCACCTAATTAATAACTGAGTTAGATAATGTTGATAGGCCTATAAAGAGTGTGGATTTAAGGAGAGATTGCAGGTTCTTGGCCAGTTAATGGATTCTTATTTTATTTTTCCATTGCACTATACATTAAAACACAGGCTGCTCTTCAGTATATCACAGGACTACAGAGAAAATATTAAAAAACTTGGCTCGTATATTTAAAAGCATATAGAAAGCACTGACTCATATTGCCTGTGTTCCCGATTCCTCTTTTAAATTATTCTCAACTTAAAGCATGTATTTACATTCAGATCAGAACTATTCACCAGAGGCATGCAGCTGTGGAATGTGTTACATACTGTAATTATAAAGATATATTTGTTCCTTTTTTCCTGTGAATAGATTCTTGTATTGATTTGTTCTTACTTCTGCACACCTACACTGAGGCAATGGGGAGAAGGTTGATTTTATGTGAAACGACTTTAATTGTCTTATCTCTGGGGAAGAAATACAGTCATTGCAAACCTCAGTTACAATTCTGTAATAATTTTTCTAAACAGACTTAGACTAATGACCCAAAACACTTTTCTTCTTAAATAAGCTTATGGTTATAGATGGTTACTGGGATGCTTTGAATGTTTGGGGAAAAAAGAAAGCCTAGAAAGTTCAAGGAAAAAAATGTAATGTCAAGCACACATTTTTTAAATCAAATGAAACCTATAGCTTCTGTAAATTGTTTTGAGAAAAAAAAATTCCAGCAGATTCAAAGACATCTAATAAATGAAAACCTGGACAAAAGCTGGAGTTTTATTACTACAAAAAATAGCCAACAAAGAGTCAAAAGACCAAAAAAGAACCAGCTGAAATCCCAGACCCCACAAAGAGATCTTTGTGGAACACTGTGAATCTCAGGCTTGACTCTTGTTTTCCTGGACATAAATGGAGACAAAATCCAATAGAGTCAGTAGATGAGGCCAGCAAGGCAACAACAAGGTGTGTCAGCTGAGGATTAGCTACATATGCAAGGACTATTGGTAGACTTTGAAACTTTTTTTTTTTACCTCTAGCACCTTCCTTTGAGGTAATGTCCAAAAAATTGCTCATAGGTTGGCATGCTTTGGAGATGCTGTTTTGAAAATTAATAATGAATATTAAGAACTATTATACACTCTGTTGACTACTTTTATTGAGTTGTGGGGTTTTTAGTTCTGAAATACAAGGGTCTCCAAAATTACTGCAGCAATATGGATTCTCTTCCTACAAAGTTCTTCGTTGCTAATATAACCCTTATATTTGAGTTTGTTTTAAGAATAGTTAGAGTATGCCTATTTTTAAAAAATATAGAGGAAAGGAAAATCAAACCCTGTGTTGAACCTGTTATATTGACCTCTGAAGATTTGAATCCTCTACATTACATCCTACAGTCTGAGAGCTGTACAGAAATGCTGACAGAGAATGTTGCATCAGATAAATAGATCAATTTTCTTGGCAGAATAACAACATTTTTCCTTCTTTGATATGGGGCAAATGGAATTGCTGAGCTGTGTTCTCAGTTAAGATTAGATACATATTTTGAGCCCAAAGCTCCACTCTATCAGAAGTTAATATTAACAAAAACCACAAAAGCCTCTCTGCTTTAAGTAGTGCTACTACTGCTATTAATGTGTGTGTGTCTATCTGAAAGTATAACATGAATGGCTCTTGCTTTTTATCCACAAAGAAATGTATTCAACTCTTTTACAGGAATGGAATGAAATGCTTCAACTTACAATATTTGTTCTTCTGTGTTTTAGATTAATATAGAATATTCATTTCTTAAATGAAAGCGTAAACGTTCTCTCTCTTAAATGCCCAAGAGGAATGTGTTACAGTTCTCTCTTGTCTCAGTATCTATGCAAGCCGGGTGTTCTTCCTTTCCCCATCTTGGGTTTTCTGGGACTTCTTTTTAGCTCCTGTTTTGGGTTTGTTTGTTTCAATTATCATAGGCACCTTTTGGCTCAGATGGTCTAGTCTTGCATGAAAATTAGATTTTAATTTATCTCTTGCAAAAATTTCTGCCTTGTGTGGATGATGTCACGTTTCCATTATCTAACCCTTAATAACTGATTATAGCCTAATTGAATGTACTAGAGGAAAAACGACAGGATGTCAGGATATAAAGTTCATCAAGGAAAATAAATTTGCAAGGCTTTAAATTGCATTAAGGGCTACCCTTTAAATCATCTAATGTATTTCTTCCTTGTTTGGGAAGGTAAATAGGCACATTGTGGAGAAATATGTGCAAGAAGAAGTGGTAGATTTTGTGGCTAAATCAAATTGCAAATGACTGAAGATCAGACAATTCTATTATCAATGACAAGCTGCCAAAGTACTCAAAGCAATACTTTGCCAAGTGCCTTGTATTTTCCACTTTGTAATTTAAAAATAAATAATTCTTGCTTGTAGGTTGGAACAAGATGTATCTCATTTTATTTAAAAAGCCAATAGAGAAGGGTTAATGAATACCAACTCTGTTACTAACTCTTCAGGATGGATTTGGCAACCCCTTTACATGCCAGACCGGATGTATTCATCTTTTTCAAGTCTATTACAGTAGAAGCTGCTTATAGTCATATTCTTGGCATCAGCAGCAGCTGGATGCATTTCAATTAGTGTCTTTTGTGGTATTAACTCAATACAGTATCTTTGTGAGTTGTTTAATAAAAGCAGTCAGTGGGACAAAACATCACCTTGGTAGTTAACTCTTGACAGTTATTTGAGGACATGGTTACTATGCTGGTGACAGCTGATGTCTTGTGAAACCGGTGTGTTTCTGCTGGGGTCACAGGGCTAGCTGCACCTGCTTGTGGCTTCCTGGGTGACCACTGGAGACAATTTTGGAACAGATCTGGAGAGGGAAGGTGAAGATGATAGCTAGACTCTAAGGCCTGGCCCTGTCTACACTACTTTGTATACATTGGTGTGATCTAACTTATATGGGGTTATCTCTTGCTCTCTTCATGACCTCTGAACTTTAGTCCCAGCCAACAGTGGTTCTGTTCAAAAACTACAATAAGGTGAAAACCCTCATGATACTTCAATCTAAATTAAACAAGATTCAGTTCTGAAATAGAAGGTTTTCTCTCTAACATTCTGTTTTCTTCTTGGTACTATTTTGGGCTGGATTTTGGAAAAGTTACATAGATCTCTCTTCTTGGTCCATCTGTCTCTCTTCTCCTTTGGCCTTTGGTGTTCACACATTCCCAGCACTGCAGTGAGAGACAAAGCCCCGCTTCTGACTGGGACTCCCCTTCGGAGTCAGGGACAGGGCAGTACAACCAGGCAGCAAGTCCTGTTGTGTGACATCAACTGCTTACATGGTACATGACAGCCTTTGATGAAAGGATATGTTCCAACCATAAGTCCAGTACCATGGACATATTCTATACCTGCATTTCTTTGTCCAGGATCTGATTGCTTACTAGAGCTTGCCATGGTCTTCCTGGGCATCAATGGGGATGATGCACCCAGGTATCTCAGTATGCAAAAGCAGACCCACAGTCTTCTGTTTATGGTGATTTTCAGGTGAAATAATTAATCAGGAATTCAAAGGAAGAGGATAGTATGTTTAGCATAAGTTTTAAGTCACACTTTGTCACCTTCCCAGAAGTTGTTTAAAGAGTGGAGAATTGGTACAGTATGTCTTTCTCTTTGAGATGATTTATACAGAGTTTTTAATTACATTGGAGATCTCTTAAATGTGATTTTGTATGATGGCATCTGGTACAAACTGGATGCCTCACTTTGATCTCCCATGGAATAGAGGTTGACAGTAATCTTCAAATGAAGAGTAACATCAGCAGAAAAACAGAGATGAAATCAACATATTGGAGCATAGCTCTTCTTCTAATCATCACCATATTAAATATGGAGGGGAGTATTCTGAAAATGAAGTTTGCATTTTGAACAGCGTTAGTGGGGCTGAGTTGCCCTCATTAGCTATTTTGTATTAAATTTGGTAAGAAAACTGATACTGACAAGCACTGGAAATGCTTTTTTTTTTTTTTTTTTAATCCTGTTTTTAATAATTTTAGATCATCTACTAAAAATCCTGTAGTATATTAATGGGTGTCTCATACATAGTAAAAAAAAAAAAAAAAAAAAAAAAAA
>NW_020799109.1:33650752-33671204 GCF_003259725.1 Athene cunicularia
AAAAAAAAAAAAAAAAAAAAAAAAAAAAAGAGGAACAAATTAAATATAGAAAATAAAAATGCAGTCTTCTCAGCTTTTTGCTCCTTGTAATGGTACCAGAATGAAAATCATGGTGTATCTGTGTTTTACTTTATATTTGCAACCATATTTTTGCATATTTGATGTGATTGAAAAAGTATGTTGCATATTTTTACAATGAATTTACATATCAGGTACAAAATTTTTGCAAGTTTTCTTGTAAATTCCACATGACTCTAAGGCCCTTTAAATTTTTTTTTCACAGGATTTTAGATTTCCCAGTGTCTTTCCTGGGTGTAAACAAGTTGCATCAAAATATACAGATGCTCACTTTTATGTGTTATCATCCCACAGATGAACTCACAGTGAACATTTTCATTCTGAATATGTTCAATTTTAGGGTTTTTTAAACAGATACATATTTGGGAGTGCTAAAGAGGCAGAAGGTATTTTTTATAATTTATTACATTTATTATGAAAACATCTAAATATTCCTACAAACATTCACTGAAATCTTTCTTCATTGAAGACTTTTATTCCTAAGGAATATAATATGTATTTTGTGTGCCAAAAGCATCAGGTTGATTTTGTCCTTACAGTAATTCCAAGGAAGTCACTAGAGTTCTTCTTTCAAGGAGACAGATGCTGCTGAAGGGTTTCTGTGTTTTCCTGACACTGACTTCACCTTATTGCTGGTTCAGTGTGTGGGGATGCAGACAGAAGAGAAAGGCCAACGTCCTCGCATTGGTAGCTGTTCTGTCAGATGGATGGACGTGGGCTTTAAATATGTTTATTGTACTTAATTAGAATTTTTTAATGTTCTTTGATTGAAAATGTAGATTTGCTATAGCCTGCTTCACCAAAATTGCAGTCTAATTTAGAGTAATGCTCTTTGTTCAACAAGAGCTACTATAAAGAAAAATACAGTTGTTGTAGGTTGGACTTCAGATACTTTGTCAAAGAAGCATGTTGAAAAATAATAACTACCAGCACTACAGTCATGTCTCACTGGTGCAATTTGGGCTTAGCATGAAGCCCAATGGAGATGTAAGTATGCTTTGAATGATTCCTTTAGTAAATTGACACATATTTATTCTCCGTTCATGTGCCTCCTCTAATCCTAGTGTGATAGTCCCCAGTATATGCCACATACTGGGGACTTGGGTACTGCATCTTCCCTTTGTGTTCTAATGGGTATCTATGCTCAAACTGGCTGCATTTTGCAGCAGGACTACAGAACAAAGTAGAAGAGAAACTTGGTAATGTGTGGTTTCATAAAAGCACCTATGTGTCACTCCTTGTTATGGAGATACACTCTTTTGGGTTGACAGTGGGGAATTTTGGAAGCGAGAAGACAAATACTGGTATTATTTTCATGTAAATTCAAACCACTAGCCAATGCACTGCCATTAGGAAATGGCATATACTTGTGTCCCTGTACCTTGAACAGGCTTGTGAGCTGTGAGGGTACCTGATAATTCAAATGCACATTGGCACTGATGGTATCTTTTTTCCTTTATACACAGCAAAGCAGAATCCTTGTCATTGAAGACAACTGTAAAAATATATAATTAGGCAGCTCAAGTTTCTCATTTTCATGAGAGTCGGGGCATCTCTGGAAAATAATCTTATAAAAAAAAAAAATTATGGTTGACCTGCTATTTGTAATTGATAAATTTTGTCATGCAGTGATTGTTTCTTGCTTAGCATGACAAAAAATTAAACAAAAAGGTGCAGCAGAAAACCACAGAAATACTTAAGAAATGAGTGGGAAATTAGATCTTTGTAAGATTTGGGACAGTGATAAGAATGATAAGAGAAATCCATTTTGTATTTTCTATCAGGCTGAAAATCTACTGCAATTTAGGCAATGAGAAGCTCATGTGCCACTGTGTTAGTGCTGCTGTGGTTATGCTACTCGTGGACGCTGAGAGAGGGAAGCAATCTGATAAATGAAAAGTAACCACCTGATGTATATTTCTGTCTGGCAGGGGCACTGTAGGAAAACAGTATCATTTCTAGACAAATTAATCTATCTTAGATTTATGACTATGTCAAGGCCTTCTCTTTCATTGTCAGTTCAGTCACAGGTATAAGTGTGATTATTATTTCAAATGGAAAGTTCTTCTTCAATAGCTTTTTTTGAAAGATGCTGTCTCACAGCAAAATCACTTTAGTGAAGTATGCTTTCATTTTGAAGTACAATGGCAACTGTCAGTTAGAACCATCATTTGTTTTGTCTTGTTTCTGTTATTTGTGTATTATTATTTCAGGAAATAAATTTTTATGTAAGCAGTCAGTGCCAGAAGTCTGAACTTTCATTGGTCATTTTAGGCATTGGCAACACTGTAGTGCATTGTGCTCACTAATCCCAGTCATAACCAGCTGGTTAATAACAGTTGTATAAAGTTGTCTGTACTCAACAAATTGCGATAACTTAATAAATACAGAGGGGACAAGGAATATTACAGCACTTTTCAGGAGACCGAGGCATGGAAAGGATTGATCCGTTGCCTGCCCACAAATGCATCTGGATGAGTTGACTGCAGAGACTGGGATTGGTCAGAGACCCTTGTCCAGCTCTATAGGTGTTGGTCTACACACCATGATTTAAGTCACACAGCCACTGGTGGTGGAACATGTACTGGTGGCAGTGTTTGAGGTCAACAGGTGGCCCTGAAAAATATGGATTTGTGATATCACACCTTTGGCCAGTACTGAAGTTGACTGCAGACTTCACTAGAATGGATTAATGATAAAAAATGAGTATAATATAAGACTTTATAAATGATAATATGTGTATCATTATTATGTCATGTAATATACTAATTATACCATACAATATAATAATGATAATTATACCATACAATATAATAATTATAATAATATAATGTAATGTAATGTAATATTGATGTAATATAATATGATGTAATGATAATATGATATATAATATGATGTAATATGATATAATATAATGTAATGTAATAATAAACCCCAAATACCTGTTATGGCTGCAGAGTGATTTCCATTCTCTCTTCCTTCTCCAAATATTATATAACTCTGAATTCTTGCTTTTTTTCTTCCAGCTTTCATGTGTTTGGTTTACTAGGCATGAACCACTTGCTATGAACAAGCCACAGAAATCTGCCCAGCTTGCAGTCTGTAGTCTTTCCAGGAGAGCTATTTTATTTTTCCGCAGACCACACCTGGGTAGGGAAGGCTTCCTGCAAGAGGAGAAAGAGTTCAAATGTGAGTGGAGTACATCCAGGGGGAGATGGGAGGGGAAGAAAGAGTGATTTCGGGATTGGTGTTAGGGATTTAATATACAAAAATTGGAGATTCAGTAGCTTCTGTTATCTTTAGGATGAGACACACAGAGTGTGTCTGTGGCTCTTATCCCTCAGGCTGACTGAAAAAATTATGGATATTCTCTCTGCTGTGGTGACATACTGAACAGCCATACATCTCATTCATGTATCATTGCTCACAAACAGGGTCATGGCTTTAACATCCAGAAACAGAAAAATGTCCTTTTGAATTAGTCCAGTCCTTATTCTGTTCTTTTTATTTGGTTCCTCTTCTATTAGAAATGTGGTAGTTTTTTTCTGTAAACAATAGAAAACAGCAGATAAGAAAGCAGGCTACAACAGATATAACCACTTAGCATCTGTCAGCTAGACAAGCATGCTTTCTTCCTCTGTCATATAATGGCAAAAAAAAAATGTGAACAAAAGTATGTTTTCATTCACTAAATTCCTTCAGTGCTGGAGCTGATAAAATCTTAAACATGCATCAAGGGCCCATGGCAATGGAAGAAGGAAAGGGACTCTTTCTCAGTGGATACCAAACAGAAAAGGAAAATATCCTGACATTTCCTAGAACTTTATCAAGGGTGAGGAATAAATGGGTTAGAATTCAGGGAAGAAATGTCCTTGGATGGTGGTTAAATGTGATGCTGCAGTTAAAAATTCTGCTCAGGAAGTCCCTGAACTACAGACTGGCAAAAGCTGGGAGGGAATGATGGAGAAAGGATCACTGTCCTCTCTTTCCTTAATGTTCTTTCCCCAAATAACTATCAATAAACACATAATATTGGGCTTAATAGATTTCTGTTCTGTCTCCAGGTGGCTGTTTCTTATACTGGTAAGCAGGTCCCCAGATGCACAACTGGGACAAGCATCTTGGCAGTTTGATGGCATGGAGAGAGATGGGTAGGAGTGTTCTCAAATTTTCTTTTTTTTTTTTCTTAAATAAATTTCTGTGTATACTTCTCGACCTTCTACAATTATCTGCTATAGCAAGTAATGAACTTTAAACAACCAGCTTATTTAGTAAGTGTAGGCCTGATATTATCTATTTAAGTAGGATTTATGCTTTGTATCTGCAAACATCAATGTTCATTTATACTTAATTTTGCAGAGCTGTCAGCAAAGTATGCTATGAGGGAACTAACTGTGTGTGTTGTTCACAGTTTTCAGTTTTCCTGAATAATATACACAGCAAGTATTGATAGAACTCAGTTAAGATATATGGAAAGTTTGGGAGGAGAAAGCACCATTTCTGTAGATGGGTGTAGGTGTGGATTTTTCATCTTCCACCTGTGGCACACGACTTTTCCCAGAGGAAAGAGTAGTCAAAAGTATTGGTATGAACCAACTGGTTTTGCACTGAAAAAAAATACCAACAAAAAACCCGCAAACATTTTTGTCACCTTGCTTTATTACCATGCTTTATAAAGCATGTACCTAAAGCATGAGGGGCTCATGTCTTCTTTCTAAAGGTGTCTTGATGAAACATTTCTAATGCCAATTGTTTATTCTTCACAATATATTTCATGTTAATAATAAATGAATTTGTGGAGATAGCATGATCTTGATCTGCTTTGATGCTATCTTTTATAAACCCATAAAAAGAGAGATTTCCAGAATAACAATCAGATATTGTTAAAAAAAAAAAAAAAAAAAGTAATAAAGTTACTGTTTCTCACTCATAGTATATTCATCTGAAGGAGCTGAAACTTCCTCATAATCATATCAAACCTAAATTGCTCTTTGTCTGGCCATCAGGACTGAATCCATATTTCTAAAGGTTTCATTTCTGAGGGCTCTGGAAATCAGATTTTCTTCTTTGTGCACTGAAATATTAATAAATATTGCATATCAATTTTTAACTTTTCTTTGTTTCACTGGCTATGGCTCATAAAAATGTCTCTTACTCCACTTACTAATATCCATACTAGGCAAAGCAGCATTAAAACAGAGCACATAAATACAGCAGAAATGCAAATGAAAGAATTCTAGTAATCAGACCTGCCTGAAGAAATCTGTACAGACACAATAATATATATTTCCTCCAAAATATCTTAAAGATCTTTTGCTCTACCTCCTGCACATTATAAAACACTTAGGGAATTATAGATTAAGTCCTGGAATACATTTAGATCATTATTTCCAATGGCAACAATGCAATTCTTTGAACAGTGTGCATTTCATATATACAGAACAGCTGTAGAAAAAATAAGGCATATACTGGAAAAAAGCTACATTTCATGATTCATTTAGGGTTTGGCAGAAAAATAGGAACAGGTAGATATCCTCAGAAAATTATTATGAGCTGTCTGGCAAAGATTCTATCAGTGAATAATTGCAAGCAATAATTTTGTTTTCTGTAATTTAACAAAATGTTATACATGTATATCAATAATGGAGATAAACAAATCTTCTTAAGCCACAGACCTCAGTTTAGAACCAGTTTAAGGGCAAAGTTTCTGTTTGGTACAAGACTTACAGAAACAACGAATAGTACATTTACTCTGAGGAGCCAATGGGCATCCTCATGGAGTTGTGTATTATTCAGTACTTTAACTCGCGAGCACAGCTAATTTTGGTAGGTCTTGGATAGCTTCTTTAGGCCTTACCTTTTGTTGACTCCTTACTGGTGATGTGCCACTGCCAGTGAGGGCTGGCTTCTCAAAGCTCCTGAAGGCTTTTGCTCTGTCAGCTCTAAGTTGGCTTTCCTCGGCCATTTCCCAGTTAGGGGTGTCCAAGATGGTTGCATGCAACTGCCCATTGATCATGCAGGTACCAATGCACTCAAGGGCAGCTATACTACCCATCATCAAGAACAGCAGGAATGCAACAACACCCTGAATAAGTGTCATCTCCGACACTGCTTGGAGCTGTCATCCTTGGCACATCAGAGACCTTGACCCAGGCAGACCCCTTGTGGGAGGATGGGACTGTCCAGGTTTCTGGGGACAGGAGTGCTGGACATGGCAGTGGTCCCACCCATGGGAGAGATGTTCTGCTTGGGAAGGATGCTCTGATGGCTCACCAGCAAAATGAAGTGAACAGACCAGGTGTCATCAAGGAGAACAAATGGGAGATTGACAAAATCTTCACAGTCATCCTACAGAAGCACATGCCAGGGTCTTAGCAACATTTCAGGGAGGGATGGACAACCCTCAACAGAACAACAGTCAGAAGCTTCCAAGATGGCAGTGACTGGAAATCTGGAATTTCCCACAAAACAACAAATCTCATTCTCCGACTGTTTCTGCAATTAAAGAACAGGCATAAGAACTACAGGTATAGGATGTTGGAAACAGGTGATGTCCCATCAGAGGCATCAGAGTTGGCTGAGACCTCAACCAAGAGTATGTATGAAGAAAGAAAAGGAAGAAGATAGTTACTTGTGCTGGGTTTGTGTGGCGGGGTTTTTGGTAGCGGGGGTGGGGCTACAGGGGTGGTTCCCTGTGAGAAACTCCTTGAAAGCTCCACCAGCTCCAAGTCAGACCTGGCTCTGGCCAAGGCCAAGACAATTAGCAATGGTGGTTGCACCCCTGAGATAACATATTTAAGAAGGGAAAACCTGAGAGGGGCTTGGGACTTGTGAGGAGGCATTGTGAGAAGGACACCAGTGTGAACACTGAGGTTAGTGAAAGGAAAGCAGAGGAAGGCGGGGAGGTGTGCAGGAGCACTAGAGAGCCCCCTTGTATCCTGTGGTATCCATGAATGTCACCGGAGGAGCAGAGATTCACCTGTGACCTGTGGAGGACCCCCAGGACTCTGTGGGAAGAAGAAGCCACCACTGTTGTAGTTCAGTGCTGAGAGGGCTGCAACACGTGAAGATGCCACACACTGGAGCATCTTGGGAAGAGCTGCAGCCTGTGGGGAGGGACTCATGATGGAAAAAGTTTGTGGAGGACTGTGTTCTGTGAGAGGCAAACCATGTGGAGCAGGGGAAAGAATGCAGAAGAGTGCTTCCTCCCCCACTTTGAGGAAGAATAATTGGACTGACTGCACCCACCATCCCCTGCCCCTGTGCTGCTGGGGATGGAGGTAGAGATATCAGGAACAAAACTTCGCCTGGGAAGAAGGGAGGGGTTGGGGAAGGTGGTTTTTGGTTTTGTTTTGTTTGTTTGTTTGTTTTTTTTTTTTTTTTTTTTTTTTTTTTTTTTTAAGATATGGTACTGCTTCTCCCTGTCCCATTCTGTCTGTTAAGTGTTGTTCTTGTTAGTGTTTGAATTAAAATTATGCCTGTTTCTCACCTTAATGAGTCAGTATTTTGCCCAGTTACTGTAATGGGTAAGCCACCCCTTCTTGTCCTTATCTCAATTCCTGAGCCTTTGGATTAATTTTCTCCTTCCCAGCACTGGAGGGGAAGGGGTGAGTAAATGGCTGCCTGGTGCTCAGTTGCCATCTGGTCTCAAGCCATGACATTACTTGAGGTTTTCTCCTGTGGGGAATGAAAGTACCTATCTATGTGCCTGGAGGGGGAAGAGGCAGTGGAACTGGAGATTTCTCTGTCTGAAAAAAGTCAAGTGTTGTCTTCAAGAAACAGGCTCCAGTTTCACTACAGTCCCTGAGAAGGTCATGCCATTTCCAAGAATATGCTGATGGATGGACTTGTTTTCAAACTCAGGTGTCTTAAAAATACATTGTTCAATAAAAAGATACTCTAGTGACCATATGATCACTCATGGGAATAGGATGTGTCTGAGTCAGTGTAGAAATCTCACTGCACTGATCATTCCTGCTGTTCAGTTATTTATCAGCTGTAGGAGAGACAGGTACAGAAGGCTTGAAATTTCAGACTGGAAGTGGGCTTAGCTATGCCATATCAGAACTTCATGTCCATTTAAAAATGCAGAAGGGCTAGGAAAATGTGAAGAAAACTTATTAAAATGAATACAATACAGCTGATACACTTCATGCCTGCATGCTTGGGTATCATTAGGTATATGCTAAGCATTAAGATTAAGGTTCACTAGATAGCACTAATGATATAATATTGTCTATCCATGGGATCAGTGCGCCATGCAGAAGAATGTCCTTTAGATTGCACTAATGACTAGAGTAAGCACTGAACCACCCCAAAATCTGTATTAGTAACATTTAGACCATTTGGGCTTTTTGGTAGACCTGCCAAAAGTCTAAAGAACCAAGGAGTACCTGGGGTCAGCTGAGTCTCACGGCATAAAACAGAACAAAAAAAATTAAATCCAGTGGTGATCAAAAAACATCGTGGAAGCTTTATGAGCAGGAATTTGTTCAGTTACACTTCTGTCATGCTCTAGATTAAATTAATTTTTAGGTATGTGATTGGGAGTCACTGACATGACAGTATCAATAACTGGATGTTGAATCAGTTTTTATAGGTTGGTCAGCTTAATTCACACTGATTTGAAGAGCTCACCCTTAATAACTTTTAGCTGCATGTCTTTATAAATCATGTTTTCACAAATCTTGATATTAAAAATCTCCTTCATAATAAAGTATCTCCAAAATCCTGGATGCTTTACCAGCTTTTGTCTGGCCTACTTTAGAGATTGGTTTAATTTAGGTGATATTTGGTTCCCCACCACTGATGTGGGTTTTTTTCTTTTTCTTCTTGTGGAGATTAGCTTTATACAAACATGTTATCCATAACATAAATCACAGTAGCTGGAAATAGTAATATAGTATGGTCATGTATATTCATGGTTGTTTGATGAAGGAAAGACATCAACATATTTCTAGATTTTCTGTCATTAGCTTCCTTTTTTTTTTTTTTTTTTTCTTAAAAAAGAGAAAGAAGGAAAATATTCTAGTAAATTAATGTATTTATGAGAGTAAAATTACCAAAACAGGTAGTGCAATAGCTCACTTATTCTAATTTGGTGATTTGTAAATTAATGAGAAAAAAATGTTCTTCTGGTTCCATCAATCAGTGATGCAGCAGATTCCACTCTTATAATTAAGTGCAGTTTTTTCTTCTCTCCTTCAACATGTGGAATCTAAATGCTTTTGAAATAACCCCCAGCACCGCTTTGACAAGTGGGAGCACATACACTGGTGTCAGAGAGCTTGCAGCAGTTCTGCACACATTGTTAGATAGATTTTATTTTTCCCAGCCATCACCTGCTAGTATTGTTCATATTGAGTTTATTAGCTCTTGTTTAGGATTATAGCTGAGAGACAGCCCTTCATGCAAGCTCTGTGTTTTAAAGTGTGTCATTATCCAGGTGAAGGGAAGGAAGGCATCTCATCTGGAGAATTTCACACTGCAGGCATTAACATGTGCTCAGCCCCTTGCTGAGTGTTCATCCAGCCCTGAGTTCCTTCACTGATTTTTTCACTTAACAGTCACAGCAGAGCTATGTATCTCATGGTGTTATGCCCCATGTGCTCCTACAGGATGAGAGAATTACCAATCAGTAGAATTTAAAATTAGAGTAATTCTTCCTTTGTCTACTTACAAAATCTCAGACATTCTGACTAACTTGATGAAGGTGCCTAGAAAGCCCCTGGTCTACCTCGTATCTGAGGAGCTCTTGAGAACTGGGTCAGGGCTTTCCCTAGGTCAGCAGGAACAGAATTTCTACAGCCATGAGTTACACACAGGGTAGTCTGTATGCTGGGCATTGCATGGACCATATAACAGCATGCTAGGCTGTGCAAGTTGAGGTCAACACCTCCTGACCATCTGGTTTTACTGTTCCTGCACAGAAAAACACCAGTTCATGCTTGTGAGGGCTTCTGAGGAGCCACGGGAGAGAGGGGGCAAGGGGTTTCACTGATTATGAATGTTAAAATGACATCAATGTATGTTGAAATGGTTGGCTTATCTATTACTGAAGTTAAATGACTAATTCAAAAAATCTCAGCAGACCACCTTTCAGCAAAATAAAGCCATAGCTTCCTCACTCCTTTAAATATATACTTAATCCAGATGAAACTGGATTTTTTTTTTCAGTAGCTTTGGTTGTCTGAAGTGGAGCAGGTTAAGGATTTTCTATTCCATGTAACATCTGTGATTTGACAAAAAAGGGAAAGTCATTGATTCATCTGTGAATGAAAAGTTTGAGTTCTGAAAGTTTCCCAAAGAGGGGAAAACTTTTGGGGAAAAAAAGGAAGCTTAGAAATAATCATGAAATTGAAAAGCCTGGAGTGAACTGGAGGCTGTTGTCCAGGTTCTGGTGATCCCCTGCTCAGTGCTGTCTTTCAGCTATCTCTGTTCCCACGTCACACAGGCCAGTGACGAGGAGACCACAACATGAGATTTTGGTTTCTGCTTCAGCATCAGAGTACTTTTGGACTCTGAAAACATGACATGAAGTCTCCAGGTTTCTGTAAGCTTGAGACATAGGAGGGAAGCCCTGATTAGACCTGATGAAAAAAAAAAAAAAAAAAAAAAGAGACTTACCATTGCAAACTTAGATAAGCACAAAGAACGGAAAAAATGGCAATTACCAGTTTGATCTAATAGTCTAATAATATAAGAAACTGAATTTAATACATAGTAAAACATTATGAGGCAATGGAGATACTATAATTAAGGAAATAACTTAATACATACATATTTAATTAAAAACACCATTTATCTAAGAACACTGTACTCTGTTTTGAATAGTAATTTGAAGTCACTAAAGCTCTAGTTGAACAATATAATTTTCGTTTAATACTAATCTTGGACCTGCACATTGAAGATATTCAACACAGTGGAAATTAGATTTCAGTGAATTGGATAACAGTTTGCCTCTTGAATCCAACTGTGAAAAGTAATGCGGATCATGGAAGCCCACCATATAATTTCCTTTACTGCATAACATTAAAGAAAACACTTAGCACTGTCCAGTTTTTGAAATAATATTGTCAGGGCTGCTTCTTGTAATCTCTACAGTTTAAAAAAACCCCTAAATTTAGTTCCAAGATGAAATTTTGAATTTCCAAATTTCTCTTTTTTACCATTTATTTTAAAAATTGCATTCACTTTGAAAAAAATGACAGTGAATAAGTCTAGTTACTTTGTGTTTCCTTTGAAGTTTGATAATGTCTATTTACAAAAAGTGGAAAAAATAGTAATGAGAAGTTAAAGCATTCTTTTAATGGTCTGGTTTTTGTTGTTTGTTTGATATTTGGGGTTTTTGTTAGTTTGGTTGGTTGTTGTATTTCATTTTTCTTCTTAGTAACATATTTTGAAAAAACACATACATTTTATCAAATTATTCCAAAACCAATGTCTAAATAAAATTTGTCCATGCAAACTCAGGTTATATGAGACACTGAAAATTATGATTTCAGAATGTGGCAGGGTGTGAAGGAAAGCTGTATGGATGGAATGATGTTTTCCAAGGCATTTCTGATCAGTTCCAGAAACAGCTTAAGGCCTAACAACTTAATTAGCTCATTGTGTTCATTCTTTTCCTACTTTTGTGAATATTTTTATCTTTTTTTTTCTGTTACAGTTTTGCAAGAATTAGAAAAAGGCTTATAGAATTAAGAACTTTATTTCAGTGTTTATAAAAGCTCCTAGAATGTGATGGTTTTTCTAAGTTGTCAAGCTTTACCTCAAATTTCTTACCAGAAAACTTAATCCATTTATTGAAAAGAATAAGACATTTCACTGACTTTTCTTTTATTAGAGTCTCCACATATCCCCTCTCATTCTCTCAGCTGGGCATTTAAGCTCATTCCCATATAGTTGCAATGTTATTTGCAAACACCACTCTCTAATATTCAGGTTTTTGATATCCTCAGTCATTGCAAAGCTAGGTATCTTCCAGAGGTGTATTCTGTGCAGTGATGTGTCATGATGAAGGTCCTGGGGAATGAGTATTTCACAGTGTCAGGCTGAGCATTGAGAAATACTTTTCTGTATGTGGGAAACTCCTGTTGAGATGTGAAAACAGGAGTTTCTACTGTTGTGTGTTGTGGGGCAGCAAAGCCATCAGATACAGTGAAAAGTCAGAGGCTTCTGACTGTGCCTATACGCATCTTAGGATATGGTTTGAGCCTGACTTCAACTCAATGCCTTTTGGAAAGCTAGTATGCAAGAAGACTTTGATACATTGCAGTAGCATCTACTTCTTATGATTTACTATGTCTTGGAAGAGGTAATCTCTCCAAGGACTGTCTCCTAGATTTCTAGAAGATAGCATTACTTTTCTCAAATTGGTATATAACAAAGATATTTTGGAGCAGTGTGTCACTCACACTGATTTATTAGAACTAAACAAATTCTTACCCAGCAGCGGTTGTAAAATGCACACGAATTGCTGTAATTTAGGTTCCTTATTTACATGAAAATCAGTTCCTTCTGAGAAAGTTTCTATATGAAATTACATTTGAGCTTTAAAAATATATGTCTTAATAGATTTGAGGCATCCAGGGGCCTGTTAAACTGTATGGATTGTTTCTTGCCCTCTGTTGTGCCATGAAAATAAAGTGCATGAAAGATGCAGACTTTCTTGTTGGATGCTACAAGGTGGCTATTGGAGGTTTTTTGTAATACAAAGCAGGCACTCTGGGCATACCATATGGCCTTCAGCAAGTTGCTTATGTTTAAGGCTGATCATCGGTTTTCTGTGAGAAAACTTGTTTAAAACTAGAACTGCTAGAAGGAGCTTCTTTTAATGATTTTCCTGTTCTAGTGTTCAGGTTTGTTTGTTTGATCTGCTTGACAAATTACAACATCTTCAAGATATTTCAAAATGTTAAACTAATTTTAGTGCTGTGCTAGTTTAGGCCCTACAGGGACCCAAGACCACGTTGCCGTTGCCCCTCCCTCACCCTCGGCTGGTTAGACTGGGTGCAGGCACAAACCCCAGGGTTGAAATAAAAAGAGATTTAATACGACAGTGTGATAAATAACAATCTGAACAACAGTAGCAATGATAACCAGAATAAACAGTAATAACAGTAAACAAGACAAAAGATATACAGAGAAATACCACAGTGAGCACATCCAGCCCGCCACACGTGCTTCCTGTGACCAAAGCCACAAAGGAAAGCTTCTGGACCTGATGTCAGCATGGTATGAATAACCCAGCTGGAAATACCTTCCCACTGCTGGGGAAACTTAACCCTATCCTAGCTGAACCAGGACAAGTGGAAAGTTTAAAGTAAAATAAACCAGAATATCAAGAAAACCCTTTTAAATTTGTTGAAATTAAATGTTTCAGAGGATCCAATCCAATTTAAGGGATTTTTTTTTAAGTCTGAAATATCTCAACTTCTGCCTTTTATTCAAGTTCAAGATATATTTTCCTCCCAAAATTCTTGTAGAGCTGGTGATTTGTTTTTACCATGTTCTATTTAATAATGCTACAACCTCAGACTTTCCCTAGATTAAATGATTGTTCCACTGTAGAGAGAACAGCAGATGTTCTAAATAGGATTTATTTTTTAAACTCTATTTTTTTCCTTTTCACTTTGTTTTCTGTTTCTTTTTCAGCTTCTCTCTTCTCTTTCTCTCTCCCCAAACAAGCCCAACAGACCTGAACCTTCAACATTTTCTTGATCAGAAAAAAATAGTATCCCATTTGAGGACTTTAGTGTGGCATGGGAAAAAGCTCCTTTCCATTGAGACTTTCTATTGGGTTTTCATTATTTATCAGCTGGGGATCAGACGTCTTCTGTAGCTGCATGCCAGCTAAAACCTCACTGCTTCCATACATCATGGCCAACCCTTGCCTGGTTCTTAACTGAAAAGTGCCAACTAAAGTACATTCTTCTTTTTACTCTATAACTCCACGTGGGGTTGATACAATACAAGAACCTGGATGGGTCTGATGAGGAAAGTCTTGCATATATCTGTATTTGAATGAAATAAAGTAGATTTTTAAAAAATCTCCACACACTATTTTTATTATTGATTATTGATACACATATTATTAATATGTGTATTTTAAGTGAGATGGTAAAATCATTAAGAAGTATGTGATCAAAATGGCTGGCATGTGGGAAAATAGATTTTCTGTAAAAAATTGATTTATTGAAGTAAACCTGTGCAACCGAAGTCATGCATATTACTGGCAGCATAATACCCATGAAATCACTGCTCACCATAACCAGAACAACACAAAGCCCCACAGGACTCCTGTTTCATTGTGCATGTGGATCATTTCAGGGACTGAATTAGGTATGGGAGGAGAATAAAACAGCTTCCAGAAAGTTGGCTGATTTTTTAGTTCAAAAAGCACCTATCATAAAATAATGAATATTTAAAAGTTTCATATTCTTCATCAACCTGATAACTTTATCAATAGCTTTCAAATTCTTTAATTACTTCTCCTAAGTGGTAGTTATTAAGCTCACACACATTTAACTGGCCTGAGTGGTCTGCTGCCTGATTCATCTTAGTGAGTTGTGTTGGGCTAATTAAATAGAGAAACCCCCTAGCCTAGTTGCTCAACGATGGAATATACCTGTGCCTTAGTGTTAATACGAGCCTGTAATTCACTGAAATAAAGCTAATCCATTTCAGTGAGGTCTATAGCGATTTAAGTGTCCAAGGATTAGGTTACTGAACCAATTTAGGAAACTGGTCTTTTAAACCAGATTAGTTATATTAGTGTGGTTATTCATATTTTTTGTCTAATGTAATCACTGTCTTTAAATAGAATTTAATGATAGGTAACTGCAAGAGACCATATGTCCCAAGAACCACTTCTCCATTTTGAGTATTACCCAAAAGAATAACTAGATTTCTGTTTACTAGGCTTAAAGAGTATCAAAGAATTGCTTTTTTTATTACAAATGCCATTGAGAATCGTATTTGGATTGTTAGTAAGCCTATCATAGGTGAAATTCAGACTGTTGTCTCTGTTTGTTTGTTTGTTTTTCTTTTAACCTCTTACAGGTAGTATATTTAAATAATCCCTAAATCTGAAATAATTTATATTTTGAAAAAAAAAAAAAAAGGGAGTAAAACCAGCTGATAGGAGAACAGTACTGAAAAGCAGTTCTGATTTGAAACATGCTAAGCCCTGTAAAATAACATCAAGAGAGTGTGGGACTCAAAATATTCACTTTATTTTAATCATAAAATGTGGACCTATCAGACACATTTAGCTTTGCAGCACTACCCCCAACCAGACAACACCTTAGATAATTACTTGCAATTCTCTATCCATAAGAGAATTTGATTTAATCACTGCTTTGCTTGCTAACATCCCCCTCTGCTCCAAAAATGCTAACCACCATTTCCTCTCAGTTTATCAAACTGATTAATGTAATTAAGTTAAACTCAGGCTCTCACCCACAGTCGTAGGTGGCAAAGCCATTTTAAGGAGCTTGCACCTCTTGCCCATCACAGCTGACTCATTGCCTTTCCTGAAAAGTCATCATTTTCTCCAGGACAAAGAAAAGACAGCATGATCCTCCTGTGCTGGAGCTATTGTAGCTCTGCTGGTTTATGCCTCTTGTCTGTCTTTCTCTTTACTCCCTTTTTGAGCAAGGGGTACACATAAGACTTAGTATGTAGGTGATCTGCACAGATTTAGTGACCTCTGAGTTTTCCCTGCTAGGTAAAATGTCTTGCCTAACCCAAGTAATTGGGAAGGAAAAGACATGGTAGCCCTCGAGCTGGCAGCTCTGAAGGGATAGAGACTTTGGCCAAGGATCAGTGATAAGCAGTGGGTGACTGTAGACCCTCTCAGTAGGAAAATGCACAGGGACATTGCCTCACCTCCACTGGGGAAGTGAGATGACTCATGCATAGCCAACCCAACTGGGGCAAGAATGACCTCTACCATGAAGACAGTGACAAACACCTGGGCACCAGCTTCTTCCAGAAAAGGACAGGGGATAATTATTTTCATGCTCTTCCAACTGGGGAATAAACTACATGGGTATCAGGATGCTTTATAGCAACATAACTGGGTCAACGACATCTACAGGAAAATAGTGTTTTGAGGACAGCAATATTATTAAAGCAATATGATCTTTGTGTCAAGAGTAGCTCAGGGCGGGCAGGTGATGGAGAACTTGCAGTGTTCCCTAGTTCTCTTTCACTGATATTTAACATATAAAAATACTCTCATTTCCAGCTGTATACTTTGATATAAAATGGTAAAGAATAAGTTTAACAGCCTTCTGCAATTTTCTGTTAGCTTCCCATCTGTCAAGTCTTTCTTTTATAGTTGAGCTAGCTAGTTTATATTAGTCATTTGGGAGGTACCACATTGATTTACATTACAGCATGTCATAAACCAGTATGTGATGAATCTAGTGTGCTAATAAAAGCTAATGATACAAGTAGAACAATATAAGGTGAGACAATGCTAATATTATACCTTTTTGAGAACATATAATTAAACCTTTCCCAAGCTTTCTACTACTCTATGTAGGTTTTCACCCATAATCTCAAGGTTACATTTACATATTATTTTTAAAATGGTTTAGTATTTTTTCTGAATTCCTCACCACAAAGGACAGTAGTGGTGCATATATATTTTTAAATCAGTAACTGATTTGATCTATATGTAACTTTTCAACTGTTCTAGCTACAAGGAAAATTCTCGCTTCTGTGGAAATAATTGCTGGTTTTCACTAGCTGAAAATCTGGTCCTCTCTCTTTTTGATTTTAGTATTTAAAAAGAAAATGCCGTGCTTTCTCCACAAGAAAATGAAGGAAAGAAGTTCCACCTTGAACATGGAAGTAATTCTCCATTCCTGTGTATGGATACAGTGGTACACAGACATCCTTTATGTATTGGTGATCTGTGGAAAGCAAAAAGCCCCAAAGGAATGCTAGCCCTCAGGCAATGTTAAGTAGATAACATTCTTACAGAGAACAGGATAGATAGTAAACTAATCCCTGTCTATGAGATAAAGGGGGAGACATACCAGCTAAAGGACTTACTTTCTGGGACATCTTAACAGACACAAAAGTTCCAATTAACAAAACAAACAGGTAAAAGGCCGACTCTACAACCTGGAGAGGAACCAAAGGGCCAGAGAGCATGCACAGGAAGCCAAACTGAAAAATTAATTAAGAGGAAGGAGACATCTGGATTTTGCTTAGCAGCGGGACACAGCAAGAGGGCCACATACTTCTCTCCTTGAATAATTCTAACAATCGCACCTATTCCCCGAACTAATTGTAATAACCCAGCCCTTCCAAATGAATATGTATGTTTTGTTGCAATAAATATCTGGCTACTTGCCAGAGACGGTGTGCAAGCTTTGTGGAGAAATCCCCTTGCACCCCGGCCGGAATGAACATGCCTGCTTTATAACTCTTTCTGAGTTGTAGAGTTTGTTTCCGGGCTTCATTGGGTCTGGCAGGAAGGTTTAGCAGAATTTCAGGTGTCAAGAACAATTAGGTGTTAATTAAGATTATATATTTGCTTGTCCCCTAAGGTCCTCTACTCTAGTTCAATGACAACATGCAACACAAATATTGGGGCACATTCTTTTTCCAGCTGCTCCTATGATAAAGCAAGTACTTTTTGAGTTGATCAATAGATGAAAAGTCTCTCTATCTCCTGTGACACAAAAGGAAATATTGTGATTCTACCTCTACTAAAGCCACTTTTTCTTGGGCATTTTTTCCTATGTGCAGTGAGACTCTGCTGGGGGGTATTCACAATATACATAATCCATGAGAATTTGGCATTACATATGGGCTAATAATACACATTGTGTATAGTTACCATGTAATTAGGCTGAGTGTTAATATGTTCATTACCCCCTTGATAGGGAAATGTTGGTCTCTCTTGCTCTTTGGAAGGAGTCAATGCTTACTGTCTTATTATTTGATTTTATTTTTTTCCTTAGGTGCTAAAATCTTTTTTAAAAGGTCTAAAACCCTTTAAATATCAGTATTTTTTTCTCTTGAGTTGCTAAGTACTACCATATGGAATATTTATTTCCTGTGTTTTTATTTTTCTTATGTGGTATTAATTCAGATATATTTGCACATCTTAAAATCCCACTGTGTCCACAACAAAAATGGATTTTGGGTCACAGAAAACTACACCAGTGGGATGTAGGCTAGATTTTAATTTTTCCTTGTTTTATGACATAGTAAATCACTGTTACTGATATTAGAAAGCAGATTAGGTCTCTCTCTTATGCATCTGCATAGAAGAAAGTAGATTAATCCCTTAGTTTATGGAAGGGCTTGCATATGTGCAGTTTCTGTGTCCAAGGAGCTAGGGAACAAGTTGTGAACATGCTGTAATAAACTATTGTAACTAATTTGCTAAATTAAGCAAGGTGGGTATGATAGGTTTGAATGATCTGTAAATGTTAAACCACACTATCCTGCTGTCTGAAAGTATTGTAAAAATAGAATATGGTACCCTGTGTGGGTTTTGAAATGATTTGTAGTTGCTATAACCTATATTACAATGAATGTTTGAATATATATGGATAAAATATAAAGTATGCCATTTGGTTGGAAAAATGTAACCACTTCTCGGAAACCTCATCACCTAGAGATAACATGTAACTGCCGCTTGAAGAAAAGCCCGCCAAAAGATGTGATCATGAGACTTTCAAAGGATCCAATGGGGAAAGAGCAGGACAATCATCTGACAAGAAGAGGATTGGTTAAGATGGTGGTACAGGAGTATAAAAGACGCTGCTTTTTAGAACTGGGTGTGTGTCTTGGTGGAGCGAAGACTCCCGGCACACCCAGCGCTGCTTTGTCTATTGTTTCTCACCTTAAATAAATTGAACCCAATTAAAAATATATTTATATTTTAAATTGGCTCATTTGATTATAACATGAACATGCCCACAATTGTCTCTGTAGGGTAAGAGTAATACTTAGATAAAGAAAACGATCAGATCCTGCTCAAAGCCATAAAAGAATTTTTCGCTCCTTAAAGCAAATGATCTCCCCAGCAATGGTGCTCTTTTGCACCTACTACAATGCATAATGGTGCCAGCCATCGTGATGTTGGAGGACTGTGCAGGAGCATGCAAATTCATATATTCCCTGGGAATTTGAAGGTTTTTAGTAAAACCTGCACCAGCCTCTCCCTCTCCACCATTAGATGTGAAAATAGTTAAATATTATTCTGTGTATCTTTTCTCCCTTCTTTCCTAAGAAGCTATGTGGACTAGGCTCCCCCACCAGCACTTTGCTTGCTCACTTATGCTAGAAAGGTTAATAATGGAGAGAATGTGTGATGAGCCTTAGCTAACAGATTTTCCCAAGGAGAATAAATCAGAACAAGCCTGCTTCTCTGCTATCTTTTCCACTGAGATTCAAAGCCCTGGTGGCTGCTTCAATTACTAATTATAAGTTACATTGAGCCATGAAGGGAACAACAATCACCATGTGATTTATGTGAATAATCACACTATCTTGAGTAGGGGTTGCTGAATACTGATGGACTGTAACAATTTCTTGTCTTTGGGTCAAAGAAAAGGAGAAAAACTCTAAATTTAAAAAAAAAAAAGAAAAAAAAGGAAATAAAAAATGTTGGAAGAACGTGAAAGAAAGACTAGAGTTAGCCTAAACTTGCTTGATGATATAATAATCTGATTATTAGGCTCAAATTATCACATAAATATGTGTTCACTGAGGGTTTTTTGGTGGTCTAAGAGTAGTGGAAGAATGGGAATGACACAATAAGTTTATCAGGACTGCTCTCTTCCTTTATTTTGTCTCCTAAATTCTGTACATCTAATTTTCCTCCACCTTGAAGACTTCCTGCTCATCTCCCACACCTTATCTCATACTAGCAATTTAATATTTTTTCCAGTAGTTTTTTTTCCAGTCCTGCATTCCTTTCACCTCCTTCTGGCCACTTCTCTATTTGATTATTCACCTACTTCTGTTGTGACATATTACCCCCAATTATTTTAATCCATCTCAATTTTCATCTTAATTCTTTGGCTACCTGCTTTCATCTCTAATTCCATGTCCTAGTTCATTCATCATCATTAATTCAAGTTGTGAAGAATATGGCGGTGATTCATGTTAAAAATATAATGACTTTAATATGAGGAGCATGGGTGCTGCTGATGTTTTGCTATGTACATAAATTGAAAGAGATTTATTGTAGTTTTATTGTTAAAATGGTTTGGAGGGTTTTTAATCAAGTAAATACAGACTCATATGGACAGTTATTTCAAATGTGGAAAAGTACTGGAAAAACCCCTGTCAGCAGGACTCTTGGTTTAGCGAGAAAAGGAGTGGAAAAACACCCCCC
>NW_020799109.1:33671254-33679428 GCF_003259725.1 Athene cunicularia
AAATACAGACTCATATGGACAGTTATTGCAAATGTGGAAAAGTACTGGAAAAAACCCTGTCAGAAGGACTCTCTTTTTGGCGAGAAAAGGAGTGGAAAAACAACCAAAACCCCCCCCCAACAACGCCAGAAAAGCTGAGAAGATTAGAGAAACTCCACTGTGCTTGCATGGACTAAACCACACCCATCTTATAAATATGTATTAGAAAAACTATAAAGAGTGGTGGGTTTGTTTACGCTTTGTCATAGTGCATCCATCCATGTGGCATCCTCGGTCCGTCAGTGCGGAGAGGAAACCCCACCCGCTCCCCAGCGTACTGAACCTTTTTTTGTTTTGCTTGTTCTCATTTCAATAAATTCATAAAAGTTATTTTCTGGTTCTGCCTCTGCATTTATAACAAAGTCCATAATATAATTACAGATTCAGCTTTGTTGTCAGCTTGCTCTTCTCCAGTTTCCATCACTGGGTCTCCTTCCTCTCTAGTCACTATAGAGACTTGGCTTATGAAGTTCCTATCTCCTTCACCCCATCTCTCTGCCTTTGGACTCCTACCTCTGCTATCATTTCTCCAGTTCCAACTATGTCATCCTGAACTCAACCCTGCCCTCTTTGATGTCTTTTATGAGTTTTGTGTCAAGTAGAGATCTCATTTGTAGCAGAAGCTCAACTGCCTGTTGGCATAGCAAATAGAATGTGATGTACAGAGTTCCAGCAGAAGATGGGACATGTTCTGGCAGTGCAACAGACTGAAAACTCTGCTTGTGTGTCTTAGGTGTTCAGAACTGTGTCAAAACCAAAACACTTGATCCCACTTTTATCTACAGGATTTTCAAACTGATTAGATTTTCTGTTTCAAAGTTGTGGGGTTATAGGCAAATTGAATGTCAGAGTAACAGAGGATGCTGGGAAGTTTTGCCTAGGACACTTAAGGGGTAGCAGAGTTGGCAAACAGAATGTTAGCTAGTGTCTTCAGTGCTCTAGTTACAAGTTCTGCATTCCATCTTGAAATGTGATTTTGCAACAAGATTACAGGACATGAGATTGAATGGTTCACAAACAAGCAAATTTTCCTTGTTATCAACCCTGGTAATGGGGTTCTGGGGTAATGGGGTTCAGAAGACAAGAAACAAGCAACATAAAGTGCTAATTAGGCCTTGCTTTATTCACTCAAAGAAGTCTGCAATGTTAAAAGAAACTGAAGGGAATTAGGAGTCCAAATCCGTGATGGCAGCTGAGTGTCTGACTGCTTTGAGATTGCAAGTAGTATTACACAACATGGCCAAGAATAATGGAAACATTGCGTCTGTTCAGCCGCTTTAAGTACTTTCTGATTTACACTCTTGGAGGACTGTAGCCTGATTAACTCTGTGGTGTATTTTTTTCTGTATAGAATTTGGTTCTCTTTTGTGTTCAATAAAACTTAATCTTTTATCAGAATATTAGAAAAGGGGAAAGGATGGACCAAATGATCTGTGAATAAAGACAATCACAACCACCTGAAATTATGCAGGCAGAAAGTATCATGGTAAATTAATAAACAAGACAAGTTTGATATCCCACAAACAAAAAATATCTAAAGTGATCAACTTTCGTCAAATATTTACTTCTGAGAAGAAATTACAAGTTAAAAGATGGTCAAAAGCCACCAAAATAACATCAAACTGTATCAGTAAGAGAAACATCAATTTACTTCAGTGTCTGATGTTTAGGAGAAAACACTGATGAAAGATTAAATGCTTGAAAATCTTTATGAAAATCAGTTCTGTACAAAATGGCCTTATTTGGAACATCTTTTTTTTTTTTTTTTTTTTTTTTTTTTATCAATCATAGACGTAAGAACAAGTACATCAGCAGTTTTGTCACCAGAGAACTGAAGAAAATATTCAAACATGTACTTAGTCTCAGCCTCGATGATATTTGAGGGTAGTTAAAAAGCCTTTTCAGTGAGAAATTTGATGCAATTAAGCAGCTTTCGATTTGCCGTATCAGCAAATCACATATTTGTGCGATGTAGACAAATGCTGACACACAGCTTAAGAAAGTTTACTGAGTTTACTGGTAGACTGAACTGAATAGATTAAAAATGTTTTGATACAGAATCTGTAAAATAAGACTGCTGATTAAAAAAGAAAATCTTTCTCGCATATTACTCAAATAGCATAGTTCAATAGATGAGCTTGTAGAGATGTAGCAGAGGTAGTTCATTAATACGGCAGGGTTCATTCCTGCTTTTAGGCAACATTTAAGTTGCATATTTTGGTTACTGTCCTATTAATTTGATTTGCACATGATTATTTATGTATTTATTTTTACACTACAGAAAGCTATGCAGTCACTCTTGCTCACAGACACCATCCTAGTCTGAGTACTTAGTGTTCCTACAGACTCACCATCATCAGAAGGCCTATAATTCTATATAGGATGAAAGGTGCTGTTCATGGTGCACAGCTTTCTACTGAGCCTTGGACAGCAAAATTGTCTTTCTTTGCAACAGTGACACAAGTTAATTAAAGGTGTGAAGTGAATGCATTAATTAAAAGCCATGAACACCTGTATGGATCCCCTCAGTCATAACTCACATCATGTTAAATTGCTTTTGCAAAATAGCAGACTAACTTTAGGATTGAAGAGACCTGTAAAGGGTGCCTACGAAAGCAAGAAGAAAAATAAAAATCAATTGCAGGGACTTTGGTTTTGTGATAGCCTTGGAACATGGCCCAAGCTCATCGAAAAGTATGAGAACATTTTAAGCACACTTGGGACAAGATGATTTCAAATGAAGGTGACACTTATGGTCTGAGACAGCTAGTGAAACACCATGATTTTGAGAGGATTCTGCCTGGGGACTTAAGATTTAGTAGCATGTCAAACTCAAAGTCAACACAGCAGAATTTAATGCTGTGTAAACGGGAGCCAAAGACAATGCCCTCACGAATCCACGTGATAGATTTCTCACAGCTGTAATCTCGAGCACCAGAATTTTGCTGTGAAATAACAATCATTTCTAGGAAAAAGAAAAACATTATTGATTTTCAATTCTAAGTGACGCTTTTTGAAGTATTTTTATGTGAGAAAGCCTCTACCATTTTTAAATTTAAATCCTATTTTTTTTAAAAAAAATCTGTTCGGGTGAAATAAAATTGTGAGCGCAGCCAAAATTGAATGGTGTTGACTGGCTTTTAAGACTGATCCCTAAAGGAAGTAATGAGTAACAAATGACTAATATATCACATAGAAAGACATACAGGGCCCAAACCAGCTGGAATATATCTGATATTCATTGGCAGTTTGCCTCATGTGGTGGTTTACAATAGTTGCACCATGTTCACTTGCAACTGCTTTGGTTTACATTAATTGCATACTGGGTAAAATAGATGATTTCACCTGGCAATTTTTATCTCTTCCTAGTAGTTGTAAGATGTGTATAAAACATGATAAACATTGCAAGAAAACAAAACTGTCAATTGGAATGTTTGAAAACATCTTTTTTTTTTTTTTCATAAAGATTATGTGACGCTTTAGTGTGTGGTAATGCTTGCTGAAAGTGGAGAGGTGTTTTATTTTATGAGTTTCAATGCAGTTGAGGTTATTCTTCCTCTTTCTTATAAATCAGTTTTCAGAGTAAATAACATCCCATGCTTGGGAATTGAAAACTAGCTGTCTCTTCCTACCAGGATGTCTACCCTAGGATCAAGCAACAGTATCACTTTTTTAACATGCATGATGCATATTCTCTATTTTCTTTAATCCGGACTCCTCTACAGCACCCATCTTTCATTTTACAGACATCCTATTTTTCACAATTACATATTTATTTGATGTCTGCTTTCTAAAAAGTCTGAGTTCACGCTAGCTAGAAGTATGTTGAATTTGTGCCTGTTCTTTTACAGTAGTATTACATGAAGACTGTTATACTTTACTGGGAACATACTAATTAGAACTGGATGGAATTTTTTTAGTCAGATGTCATTCATTCAGATTTTTCTTGACGAGGAAACAGTTTCAGCAAAAACAAACTTATTGGAGGATTGATTAGAATTAATCTCTTATTGAAAAACTTAATAAAAAGTTTTGAAACTGTTGAAAAATCACTTTGATGTCTTTCCTAGGTAACAATGTTTCATTTTTGTCTAGACTGAACTTTTGTTTAGGTATCTCAGTTAATGATATAGTACATACAAACTGGAAAAGGATAGAAATCTGAGTGAAATATTTCAGAGGTGGAGCAAAATAAGAGTTGAGATAATTTCCTTTGCTGTGCAGCCTTCCCTTTTGTCTTGGTTCTCTATAGTGCTTGTTCACACACTTGTTTAAAAACTCATTATTGTGGTTATTGCTTGTGGCAATGCCTCCTGTGATGAAATTTAGGCATGTTAAATCCTTCTGTCCCTTTAATTTCTTTGGCAGCAAACTGGAGATGCAAAGACTTTATTGTCGGTGAAATAATGCCACTCTTTTGTTTTTCTTCTTCTCACAGAAAAGAAAAAAAAAAAAAGAGAGAGAAGACCTAAAATGACAAGCCGAAGTGCCTATTTGCTGTTGTTTTCATTAAAAAAAAAAAAAAAAAAAAAAGAGAGAGAGAGAGTCTTGTGGATCTTGTGGAGTCTTGTGGCAAGAAGCCTTTTAAAATTAAGTTTAATTAAATTGTTTGATATGTGACCTTTGGCAAAAGGTTTCAGTTTTTCTCACCCCCTTCCCATTCTCCCTACTCATTGCTGTTCCCATTTGTAGAACACAGCTAATTTGGAGCATCTGCCTCTGAACATTATGAGGTTATTATCATGAACACCGCTGTGCTGCAGAATATTTCTGTGTAAAAGAAGAATCCGTCATTTATTTGATGGAGACTGAAAGTAATCTGTGCCAGACCAGAGGGTGCTCTCATCAAGCAGCAAGACAGCTGAAACTTAGCAAAACTGGTTTGCTGCAGACATATCTAGGGAGTTTAACAAATGGCAAACAAATGGAGCTGTTGGGCCAGAGATTGACACTGACACTGCAGCTAGGTTCTGAGAATCAAGGTTATACCAAGTCAAGGTTATACTAGTCAAATAGATAAGGAAAGGCAACAGGAAGACATTTACACAGCTTCAAAAAATTATGAGCAATAAAGTAGCTGGGATTAGGAATCTACATGAGCTCCCAAATGAGGATGTTTTTTAATTGGAGATCCATTGAGAAGTTCACAGAAAAAAAAAAAAAAAAAAGCCTGGAGTATTTGGTTGGGAGGGAGGGGGAGTGTCTTCATGGCAGTATTTTTCTTTTTCCTTCTCATTGGTTATAGTAGTAAGAGAAGACTGAGGAACTCCAATTTTGTCAGAAAGCTTACTTTAGCACTTTGAAAATTACATTTATACACAGAGGCAAAGTTGGTGTATACCCAAAGGAGCACCACATTTTGGGGGCTGCATTAGTGGTTGTATACATTTGCTGCAGTAAGCTGTCTTATTCCTGAGGATCACTATGAAGCCAGGATGAATCCAGGTTCTTATTTCTGATACACAGAGAAAACAAAGCCAAGGGAGGAGTTTGTATTCCAGACCCATTCCATAGAATACATCACTGACATTTCAGTAACCTCAATGCATTGAAGAGATTAGCTTCAAGAAGTTTTGGAAAGCCAAAGTCTAATAAATGGTTTTCCAAATCATGGACAGCAGGTAGCACTGATCTGCAGAATTGGAGGAATCCACCTGAATAGTTGGTGGTCCTTTCACAGTGTTTTGTGCGAGGAACAAATGAGCCCACCACTTTTATACATCACTTTTTGGCCTTCACTTTTTACCTAAGGAAAAAAAATCTCCCAGATCAACTGTCTAGAGGCGGATACCACTTATGAAATTTTATTCTTCCCAGAATCAGAAGGAAACAAAGAGCTGAACTTTCTCTACATAAGTATTTTAAAAGCTTGTTTTAAGTCTTTCTGCCTTATAAAGTTCTATAAACAGTCCTGTATTATCAGTGATTTTTTTTCCTAAAGCAAACTACCCATTGTTGCTGTGCTGTTGCTTACTAAGCTGTGTCCGTTCTTAGTATTGTCTTCCACAGAAATTCTAGAAGTTTTGGAGATAGGAATTAATTTTCATTATATACTTTTCTGGTGCTATGATAGCACAGGATGAAATTACTATGCTCAAAACAGCCTCAAAGCAATCCAAAGAAGTGCAAACTATAGGTAGAGACTAAGTAATCAAATCATCTGTTGCTTATGGGAATATTTTAATTTCAGTGTGGATCTACAAGATTATGATCTGAAAAATAGAGGTACCAGTCCTGAAGTTTAAAAGTAGTGGGTAGTCAAAGCAGTCCCATCAGAGTCGATACATACAAGTTTGGGTAAATCTAATCCAGCTAGATTGATGCCATGTATTTTTTTGACGTTTGTTCCTTTTTGTATCTCTGTTTCATTTATTTTTAACAAAGTGCATCCTGTATTTGTTTGTCTGAGATATCACATTTCTGCTAAGTGCAATTATTTGTGTGCATTTATTTTTCTGCCACAGTTCTGTTCTCTCTGGTTTTGATCTCTTATAAGAATATACACTTCTATTCCTCTCCTATCTGGGAAAAAACAGTGCCTTAGAACCGCAAAACAGTAATTACGTGCATAGCATACCACCTTCTCTTGCATTTATAGAACTTGCAGTGGTAAATAATATTGGTTTTCTCCTTAGTATTCAGGAAGCAGAGAGGATGAGACTGGTGTGACCACCCTTGGACAACCACAGATCAGAAGATAGACATCAGGGCTTCTTAAATTTCACTCTAGTGCTCTGTTAACCCTGGGAGTCAATAGCAAACCCACAGATCTTTGATTCAGGAGCTAAGTAATTAAGTGCAAAATTCTAATATCTTTATTCCTGCTGGACAGCATCTCACTGAGTAAGACTGTTTCCAAATAAGAAGCCAGTGCTATGTGATGCGAATAAAACTAACAGGTCCACTATCCAAGATCTGAATATACATAAATGCACGATTCTGCAATTTAATTGCTTTAACTAGTGAAAACTGGCAAACTCCAGTTATAGTTCAGACACAAAGCTTGATTAGGCACACCTGTATGACTTCTGCTGCAGTAAAACATGTGAAATGTAAAAATTCCCAAGTGGCAGGAAGAACAAAAATACTGTTTCTTGTTTCCTTTATTTGCTATGTGTGACAGTGCAATTTAGAGTAGACTGTGCCACGCCATGGTGTAACGAAAGCTTTGTCCCCATACTCCATTCCTCAGTGCATCTTCTTCATACCCCTACTACAGATTTCATAATGTACCTTGAGATAATTTCAAGCTCCCATTGATATGAGATGAGTTAGACAAGCTAAAGCGATGATGAAGCAGGCAGGTGAAATTACCAGCGTATGTGAGAGAATATGAAAACTTGCTCATGCAGAGATATTCATGTCTCCCAATTCATAATGACAAGGCAAGAAACATGAAAATCTTTAGTTTGCTTTTCACATGAAATGCAGACATTTGTGCAGCAAAAATAAATGATCATTTCCATTTAACCCCCTTCTCTGGGTGAGCTTTCTTTCACAGTGCTAAAATAATGTGTTTGACTTAAAAAAACCCACTGAAATCCTGCTGCAAACCTGCATTGCCCAAATTAATATTTTTTCAGTAACTGGAAAACAACAGGTTAATTGTTAAAATTATATGCAAAATACTGTCAGCAAATATTTGTGCCTTCTTCTCCAGTGCCCCTCTGCAGGGAGATCAAGCACTTGGGTATAATTAAATGTGTTGACAGAGTTGATTTACAAATACTCTCCAACACATATGTCAAAGATGGAAAGATTCACCTGAGTGCCAGCCAGTCTGTCACATATGACATCAGAGGCTCTACTTTGGCCTTAAGTGTTGAATTTGAGTGTTTTTATCAAGACCTGCCTCAACAATTTTTCTGGTTTTGGCATGCTGGTGTGGGTGTTTGTTGGAAATGTTTTATGGCTTTGTGCTGAGATGTTGTTGTGGTTCTTCCCACATTTGCTATAAGAAAAATTTGTCCCCATTTATTTACTTTTTATCACACCTCACCTGTCACAAGTTCCAGTTTCTGCTGCAATATCTACATTGTCTTAGTTTCCTGACTTTTTGTGCAACTATAAAAATAGTTTAAAAGTGAGGTTTCTCACTTCTCAAGCTACATTTCTCCATCCCACCCCCACCCCCC
>NW_020799109.1:33679478-33724462 GCF_003259725.1 Athene cunicularia
CACCCCCCGCCCTCTATTTTTAGTGAAAACTATATGCTGCTGAAAAAAAAACAAAAAAGAAATTGAGGAGAAAATTTGGTTTTTGGTTTTCAAAGAGATACCAAGAGCTTTTTAAAAAATCAAAATTGAATGAAAAGACAATGTGTCTTTGGAGAATGAGGTTTATCACACTGGGAAAAAAATTGCCTTATGCAATTTTTTGTAGAGTAATTCTATGCTGTCCAATTTGCCTGCTAACTTTGGATTAGGTAACCCCACAAATGCTCAAGTAGGTTTGATTCAAACATATTAAAATGGTCTGTAGGTCTCTCGGCCTGGACATTGGACACGTGAAGGAAAAATTGTCTCTGTATGTCTTTAGTCTTTTTTCCTGCCATTGACTATGGCTTTTTCATGCCTGTTGACCAAAGAAGGTTTAAAAGAAGAAGAAGAAGAAGATGGTGGCTTTTTCTGCCCACTGTAGAGACTGCTTCTAGGATAAGGCCCAGACTACAGGGTTAGGTGGGAAACAAAAAAGTTAAGGTTCCCCAAGTTTAATGCTTGGTTAGAACTAGAGTAAAATGAGCAATTGACCTACTTTTCTTGGATTTGACCATAAAATGAAATTTCATTCCAAAACCTAACAACAGAAGACATGTCTTAGAAATATATTTTATTTTCTAGCACTTTCACCTGATACCTGATTTACATCTTAAAGGTAAGACTGGCTAAAATGTGTTAAAATATCAAAACCAAAAACTGATGATCAAATCTGCTGATTGATACAAGTTTTTTGGGTTCTTCTCCTTGGTGGCTGTTCTCTAAAAACTTCAACAATGAACCAAATAATTCAATATTGCTAGTTAAGAGAAAACTTAAAATGTTGCGTGCATACACGTATGCCAAATGGGAACACTGCTGGATGAACCTAGGGACACAAAGCCACAGGTCTACTGGGCTACTGAATTCACCAAACTGTACTGTATCTGACTGCTTCCCTTTTAGGTAGGAGCCTGTAAAATCATATTAAAAAGTATCCTTTTGTATGCCAACCCCGACACATCAGTCTTGCTCAAGGTCAAGATTAAATTCCTTTATTAGGAATATTCAGCGGGATTTACTAGATTTGCATCTCAGTATGGTTCATTCCATATAATAAAATAAGAATAATTATAGCTGTAAATCATTTTATTAGTTCCTCTACACACCAGCCAGTATATAACATATTAATAACATCTGCTTTACAGAGATAACCCTTGTTCAGGTTTGCTGTTATTTTTTGTACTGCTATATATTTAATTCTAAGTATTTTTCTTTTCTGGTTTGCCAGCTGAGCTGGAAGATAATCCAGTTTGATGCTTATGTATCTTGTGTTACTAACCCAGACAAATCTGTTTTAGCCACAATACCTATCCTAGTCAGAATTCTAATTGTTTTGTTTTTTTAATTGCTATAGAAATCTGTCCTTTTTTTATGTCTGACCAAAATATGGTCTTAATGAGTCTGGGATAAAGGATTAGGGAGCTGAGAGACCCTGTGTCTCCAAAATTGGTTCCTCAAACCCAGGGGATGAGTTTGCATCTCTATAAAAGCACATGTGACCCTGCAGATCTTTCTCTCTTCTGCACATGACAGATATCAGGCTTCCCTTCATTCCAACACTACCAGTTTATAAAACTAAAAGCCCAAGGGCTTTTGTTTACCTCCTAGTATAATTTCTGAATTTTTGGCCCTGAATAGTTTCATTTCCAGGATGGCATGATGCCATGGAGAGATACACTTGCTGCCATGGGCCAAACTATACCTGACAGGAGATGTAACTCCCCTTCTACAATTCTGGAAATCCTTTTTCTTAGTGCATGAAGGTTGCTCAGCCTACACAATAATAACATACTGCTGCCAGCTCACCTGCTTTGTGTCTTTTGAGGACGAGCAGTATGAGAAGAGCGCTCTGTCTCTCTCCATTAAAGAGAGAAAATTACTTTGGGGAGGAGGCACAGTTATTTAAACCAAGACTCCTGAAGGATGGATTTGCATCTGAGCTATTTGTGACCATGTGTGTTCATAGTCTTCTGTGAATATACAACCCCCCTTGTACCACACGAGGAAGATACCAGAATGCTTAATTACTAATTTATTTAGTCTTGTGCATGGCTTGCTTCTAAAGATCCTTAAATCTGCTGCTGCTATGGCTAGATAGAGGGCTCAATATAGTAGATGTTATGCAAAAGTTTCTGATAGCTTTATCCCTATTAAGATGTTTTAACTTTTTTTATTTTATTTTATTTTTATTTTATTTATTTATAAACAGTTTTAGAAAGGGTGAAAAACTTCCCTTGCCCTAAAAAATCCAGGATTTTTTATGATAAAATTCTGTGAACACTTCTCACTGTACATATTAAGAATTTATCATATATGATAGTTAGAAGCAAAATATTAAAAAAACCTTCCTGTTCTCAAAATCAGAAGCACTTCAGTTGACTGATTTCTTGTGAGTGATGTTTTAACTTGGGGATTTTTAAAAATTGTTCTGTAATTTTTAAAAGCCAACCAAGTTCTAGTGAGATCTAAGGTCTTTGTGTTCCTGTTACTACCATACATCTTCATCTTCCAAGAATTCAAGGCAAAATGCCAATGCCTTCCCTAATCTCACATGTTTTCATGTATTTCTTTTCACTGTGTCTGAAAATCTCATTTCTAGAGATTTTTAGAGAGGAAAGTAGACTAGAGCCAGAAGATGTTCTCACAGAACAGTCTGACATAGATGGAAACAGGCAAACACAGGTCTTTGTTCTCCACAGGGATAACTGAGTTTCTTGCATCAATTAATTCAAAAAGAAAAAAAAAAACAAAAACAAAACAAAAACCAACAAAAACAAGTACAGACATAGCTTAATTTCTGCAAGTGTTCTGTATTTGAGGAAGGGAGATGTCCTTCAGACAGAAAGGCAAACTAAACAAGAGTGGAAACTGATTTTAAAAGGACAGAGAAAGTTACTCCATCTTTAGTAGTTGAAATGGTGCATAAGATTTTGAGTTTTCCATGGTAATTATTCAACTGTAACCTTCTCAATGGCTTGTCACTTCTTAATTTGTTCTGTATTGTAAACACCTGCAGGCGCAGATGGCTGATCTATTCTCTAAAGCTTTGGCTATTTTGCAGTGCTAAAATGAGGTAGAGCACCGGTGAAATACAGATTAGGTTTGTTGTTGAGATCTGATGGTAATATTCACAGTTTCACATTTGTAGACAGGAGGATGACCTTTTATGAATCCATCCCAACAAACTGGCTTAGGATCCTTCCCCACTCCCCTTCCACTAGGTAACACCTTCTCTTAACTGATTTAAAAAACGTTTCGTAGATATAGGTAATAGACTATGTTGATCTGCTGAATGGTTTCAGAAAAAAAATAAATGGGTATTTGCAGCAAATTGCACATGAAATGAGGACTTACTGATGTCTTGGCTGAAGTTCTTTGATTTGGGGTAATAATTTTGCTTTGAGACTAATTTTTCTTCCCATGCTTTAGCAACTTCAGACAAGGCAACAAGACTCAGGAAGCTCAAGATTCTCATTATATTCCTGACCTCTGTTGTATCTTAGTGAATGATGTTTAATGAACATGTCTCTTTTTCTGATAAGTAAGGGTGAAAATCACTTTCCATTGTTTGTTGCAGTCTGCCCTTTGTAGGCTGGGATTTACATGCCAGTAGATCCATGCAGGATGGGACTTGGATCTTGACTACTGATATACACAACTACATGGGAGAATCATTTTTAGGTTTATCACTGTGCTAATCTCAACCAAATTACGCATTAAGAGTGGAGGCAAAGTGAATGACAAGTCACTTCTGACCTCAACCCGTCAGCTCTGCATCCACTTCTTCAGGGGTAACTGGATTTCTTGAAAATACTCCTCTCCCAGTAGGAACCCACCCATTGGGAAATACAAGCTGTATATGTAATAACTGGATTTCAGCATAAATGGAATGGAAGTTTTATAACAATAATAATTTGGAAGAAATGGTTATTTTCAATAAAAATGCTGAAAAAAGGGACGAGAACTTGTGGGTTTTGCTTAACATATTTACATTGTTTTTATTAAATTACTCAAAAGTAGCTGATGGTTTACAAAGACACTACAAATAATGTGACAATAACAGTGACATTAATACACAGTAACCATCTAAGGATAAAAAATACTGTTTTTTCACTGATTAGATGTATGTTGTGTTTATTATGCTAATTTGGGGATTTGAGACAGAAAATTGAAGTATCATTTTTCCAGTTCATTAAGACTGGACTTTTGACTACTGCTCTGCAATTGATTAGTTAGTTTAATTATGCAGATACCAAATGTTCTGGGGGCCGTGAATGCTTTTTCACATGACCACATGTTATCAATGATAAAATGTGCTTTTGTTAAATGATGAGTTTTTCTAGTGAGATAACCGCTTCGTTTGAAGTAAGAAATCCACCATTTCTTGTCAACAAACCTTTTGTGGTATCCTTTAATTAATACCATGAAGCATACAAGTTCTTTGAGTGATGTAAATTACATTTAAAGTGACGATTAGTCTCTACCACATAGCAAGACTTTCACACTCCATTAAGAATAAAATTAGGAGTAGCATTTTCTCAGCATAATCCATGGCCATTATAAAACCATCCATGGGGATTAAGTATTGTGGTTGTTATTGAAATATATCATTATAACAAGGGTAATGATTGCAATATTCATCCAGCTGTAGTCATCAGTTGCTCTATTTTGCTCTGATTTGAGAAGGAAAAATCTGCAATTAGAAAGCCACATATTTGCAGAAAGTCAATGCACTTATTTTCTGTCACTTCTGTGCTTTAGAACTTCATGCCATATTTATCAGAAAGTCCAAGAAAGAGGCAGAATAAATACAATTTTTTAAAAATAAAAGAATTAGATGTTAATTCAACTGCTATGTAAGTTAATATAAGAGATCCAACATGTGGACTTAGATGTTAAATGTCATAATTTATGCACATTGAGTAATCTTTAGCTACAGGGAGCTCTTTCACTCTTTCTCTTTTTCCCCTTTCTTGCATTTCGTCTCAGCATGTGACTAATGTAACGAGATGACTCCATATTTTTAAAGACAAAGCCATTCTTAGCCAAGCTCTCATTGCCTTCAGGGCCTGCACGCACACTAGTCTGTGCCTTGCCTTTTGTTGTCTTTGCTGGTGATTCCACTTTCCTCTAGCTATGTGGTGGAAGACTCTGTGTGTGCAGATATCTGACAAAAACTGTTGTCTGACCACTGATGCTGAGCTCTCCCTCTCGGATCTGCTCACCAAGTACAGCAGCAGGACTGGCACAGCTATCTGAAACACTTCTCAGTCCTCTTTCCAGTCGACAGGCTCTCCAGGCAATGTGTTCCTCTACCCCTGCCCTGTTATTAAAAGTTACCTTTTCCTGGTAAGTTGTACTCCAGTCTGAGGTTGATCACAGGCCTTCCTGGTAGTTGGGCTTCCTGGTTCTTCTTCTGTCTCCTCCCACTTTCAGATGTGTATGGTCTTGCTTGCAGTGCCAAGTCCTGAGTGTACTATGGGTGTAAGATTCAGTGCCCTTTAAACTTAACAAAGCCGAATACTGAGCAGAGTGTCTGGTGTGGATTTAGTGGACACTAAAAGGGATGAAACAACACTAACTTTTCTGTATTACTGGAAGGGCGAGTGTGCCTGCTTCTGTATGCAGCACAAGGGGCTCTGCAGCTCTCTTTTTGTCAAATGCAGCTGCATCTGCCCCAGACACAAGTTTAGCTGGACAGAACGGGGTGATAATCTCTGGTGACACTTCTTATGCTCTGGCTAGATGGTAGCATGGACACTTATACAGTCTCCCCCAGCTCATCCTGCTCAGTCCTTTGCAGGGCCTTTCTGCAGCTCTTGTGAGTGTATTGAAATGAGGTCTGGGTAGTAGTGACAGCACATTTCTAGTACCTGTTTCACTAGTCTGGTCACTAAAAGACACACTCGTTGTGTTGCAGGACAGTGGCTGCATCCTGAAGATTGATTTGTACAAACACAAATGATTGAATTCAGTGATTAAAGTACACTATTTTTATTACAATAAAACAATATTCCAGTTGTTATTATTATAAACAGCTGTTAAATGGTTATAACCAAAACAATATCTAATCTTGCACCTACAAGGATAATATGCAACCATCAAGCGCAAATCATGTGTCCTTATTCACACACTAATTATCCCATTACTAAGGGACCACATTTGTATCCATCAGCAATTCAGTGTGGCAATGTTCTCATGCACTGCTTAAGATACCCACAGAAGGTACCCAAGCTGATGATGGTAGGGAACCATCAGTGTCCTAGGGTACTCTCTTACTGATCCAGACCATGGTCTACAAGTATACCTTTAGTCCATAGTGAAATTAGTGTCTTTGCTTATCTCTTGATTGGAAGTTGGGTTCACTGATTGGTCTCCGCAGCATCGTCAGAACTTTCCCAGAAATGATCTGGCACAGCTTATGCTTCTATCATGGATCTCCAATCTGATCCCATGGATCACCTAATCAAATGTTTCTTCATTCATCTTGTCGTTTTGTCCAACCATAATCAGTCTCTGGAAGACCATGCCTTTCTGCTGGTTTTTTTTGACCAGTCACTTTCAAAGTCAATTCATTTCCATTTTTGTTATACAAGTCTTACAACCCAACAGTTACTTTCATTTGTACACCCATAACCTTAAACTTCTGCTTTACATATCTGCCTCCTCTACAGGTTGTCATTAACAGGTAGGGAAGTCCAGTTCAGATGATCAAAACCCTTTGCATTCTCCAAAACATCATAATTTTAAACAAGTTTATACTGAACGTATGTTATTAATCAAGTACACTCTGGTTGTATGTCCTGATATAGAAAAAACTATTTATGGGCCAGATTAATTTCAACCTCCATCTTAAATTCCTTGGGATATCAATGACACATGAGTGTACACTGACTATGCACCCTCCTGTCAAAGGTTTTCTTGCAAGCTTTTTAGGATGCCATGCCTTTCTTTTCCCTAATAGCATCTTCTTTGCTCTAGAAGCCTTCTTCCTTACTGCATTGCTCTTCAAACTAATCTGCCTCTGAGTTGGTGAACACTCCTGCCTCAGTGAATGCATGATAGACAGGCATCTTACAGATTTCAGGTAGTTATACCAACCAGCAATGGGTGAAACCAGTATTGTTGATACAACATCTGGGGCTTCTGCCTAATGGAGACATGTTGCTGAGATTTCATTTCCTGCAACACAATTAATAGCCTTGAACATATGCATTATGGGGACATTTCCAACAACCTTTGCTAGATAACAGGGATGTTTAAAAGATGTTCTCTTTATGCCTGCATTCAGCTAAGGTGCAAGTGGAATTTTTAGAGGTCAGATCTGTTAGGAAATGTTTTGCTTGGGTTTTATAGCACTGTTTACTAATGTTTCCTGTAAAACAGAAAATTAAGAAAGGCACCAAAATCATGACTGCATTTAATTCTTCCTACTCTAAACCAAATAAATTCAGACTACGAACCAGGCATACATGTATGTATATTTAATAGCAGAGGAGTAACATATCAAGGGTTATGCCATTTTCCTTGTTTCTGTCAGGGCTCGAATGAGGATGCTTTGAGGATTTGCGTTGGATGAGAGTCTTGAAAAATATTCTCTAGAGAAAAAACAAAAAAAGTGTGTTGTACAGAAAGTCAAGATAATTAATTGCAATTGTTCTTTCTGGCCTGGCTGGTTTTTAAATGGATTTATTTTATGCTAATAAGGAACTTGGCACCTTTACTTCTGTTAAGAACATAAGATAGACAGGATTACCCTTGGAGCCAAAATTTGTGATTCTCCTACAACATTGAAATTCAGTAGATAAAATCTAGACATTTTGTTCCTAGAGAAATAAACAATGTTTCACTTTGGGTCAGTCCAAAATGTCTTAAAATGTTTTTTCCTCCAGATATTCATCCCTTTAACCAGCTGTTTTTTAATTTAGACATATTTTTAGATTAAATGGTATTTAAGAACTAATAACCACAGTTTACTGTTTTGTATTTCAGAATGAAATAAACTTTTATTTCAAAAATTAAACACCAAACTCCATCCTTCCTCTGCTTAATCCTTGACAATTTTTGTTGAGGTTCCTATTTATTGCAAGTAAGTAAAGAAAAAAAAAATCCAAAACATTCTGCTCCATTTAAAATGTACAACTAGTTAAGAGATAATGTTTTCCTATAAGATCTTGGACCCATATTTGGCTGGGAGGAGAGCTAATGAGAATTTACCTACCACTGCGTATTACTTATAATATGCCTATGTATTTGATAGAAACTTAACCATCCAGCTGCTTCAGTATGAGACAGCTAGGGGTTTGTTTTTATGCGAGTTTTAAAATTTTGAATAATGCCGTATAGAACACTTTCTGTGGAATATTTTTCTTGTGCTCCCATCCATGTTTCTCCTGCTCAAAACCAAGACGAGTCTTTCCATCTGACAATATTTATAATGTAAAAATCTATTTCAGTCAGTAAATGATATTGCTACTAATAGCTTGGACTGCAATCTAGTAAAACCCTTAAGCATATGGATAATATCTGTTGAAGTTAATTGAGCTGCTGGCATAAATGAAATTACATACTCTTAGAGACCTGATACCATGAATTTAGTAATCTCTACTGAGTTGCACTGGTCTGTGGGATCCTCTTGGGATGGGATCTATGTTTATATATCTGGCTTTGCCAGATCTCGTTCAGCACCTGATGTGGGGGTTCAAGATCCCTCTTTTGGGATGGGTGAGTGTAGTTCAGCCTGACAAGGACATGGATGGATTGTGAAAAGTCATTAAATTATTAAAAATAATCACTCTGTAGCAATCCTGATTGTTTAGTGTCGATCCAGCCACTTACCACCATCCAGGTGTTTCTGATAGAGCTTAAGAGCTGTGTGTCCCTGACAGGCAACACTGTGGGACATCTTCAGGCTTAAATTCATGGTGAGCCATGGGGAAGAGGGAAGCCTGCTTCTCCTCTTTACATTGCTGATGCTATCTTCTCTTGAAACTGATACCTGTTTCTTTGTATGAATCAGGTGGAAAAAGCAGAATGACTGAAAAATAGGGAGAATATTTTGGGAATCACTTTTGCAATATTTGCTCTGTCTTAGGCAAATCAATCTGTGTGCTTGAGTGGACTGATTCAGGCCAAGCAAATGGGGTTCCATGGCATTGCTGCAGATAAGCGAAGACAAAGACATCTGGGATGAGGGAGGCCTGGAGTGTATTGGTGTGGTACAGGATGCTTATGAGCTTCTTTTCCAGAAGAGTGCAGAGGTCCATGTCTTGCAATTCATCCTTTCAGGACAGGTTTATTCTGGCATTTTAGACAGATTTATTTTATAAAGATAGGAAACATAGCACCTTCATTTATAGTAACTACCTCTTATTTCAGAGCCAAAAACGACTCGTTTTTTCAAGGCAGAAATGCTAGTTAGGCACATTCCATTGACAGAGAGTGGGAATTTGTGTGATTTGTGGAGATTTACCATTGAAAAGCTTCCCAGAGTGTTTAACGGACAAATTATATATGCATCACCAGACTTGTATGAGTTTAGCTATTTTAATCTCATAGGTGATTTACCAGAGAAAGACCAGAGCTGACTGTTCTCTAAGAGTTGATAGGTCGGGCTTTCTTTGGACCACTTGTCTTTAATGGCTGCAGTAATATGAGGAGTAGCAAATTAAATTTTGCCAGTCACTAACAATGGCTTTCCATATGTTCGTAGAGTGGCCTGCAAAAAATGACTTGGGTGTAGGTTTGGGAACGCCATATACCGAATAAGTGAAGCTGACAAAATGAACATGGCTTTCCCCACTTAAAAATGATGAGTGTGATACTAAATAACATACAGATAGGTGTGTGGTGGGGCATGAAGTTGATGACATATTTAGGGATAGAGATCTTACTTACACATCAGGTAATCTCCTGCTTTGGGATGTTACTCCACAGTCACAGATTTATTTCAATGGCTTTAACTTTCTTACCCTATCAGAACTTCTCTTTATCTTCACTGTATATCACTCTGGCATTTTCCTTGACTGAACTCTGCTCTCGCTTCTCTTTTTAGTGTGTCTGCAAATCTCTCTGTCACTACCTTTGCTATGTCTCCCAAGTCATTACTATAGTACTTAATAAAAGGTACAGTAGAGTCATCTCATGGATCTTCAGTTCTCAAAAGAGAGCATATTCAGAATTAAAGTGCTACCTGGCTGTCAGTAAGTGTGGTGTAAACAGGAGCAATTCCATGTCAGCTAATGAAACCAGACCTGTGGAAAAAGAGGCTCTGCTGATAATCCATCACACTGTGTATGGATTATGTATCACAGCAATCTTCTACATGCAGCAACAAATACAGTCCACTGTGCAATATACCCAAACACAGTGGTTCATATTAAAGATATTTTTCAGTCATTTAACTGAATTTTTAAATGTCACAGAAATTCAGGCTCTAGTTCACTTACACCTGTACAAATCTGTTTATGGTGTCTTGATGTAATTTTGGCTTAAATGACCCAAAAGGGGGATTTTTTTCCCCTTTCAATTCCCCAAAAGCTTTGCAGAAGTTAATAAAGCAAGTTCTCTATGTTATTTTGGCAGCAGGCAAAATCTTCACTGCATAGTACCTTGTTTAGTTATTAATTTACTCCAGTATGAAGGGAGTGTAATGTTGTCATTATTAATAAGTGACATAAATAGGACTTTTCAGTGTGGTTTGGGGGAATTTTTCTTGTTGATTTTCATCTAAGACCCATTCATGAAAATTCAGCTAGTCTAAAGGACTTACAGTTAAGGGGCCTGATTCAAATTGAGATGACTTATGTCATCAGTCTGGCTTAAATTAATATTTAGGACAGGGGGGTGGAGTGAGGCTTTTATGGCCTTTTTTGAGGTGCAGGGGGACATCTTCTTGAAAGGTGGACAAAGACCAAAGTTCATGTTTGAGGTTGACCTTAGGGTTTGGGGTTCTTTGGAGGCCAGCTCTGGGGAGGAGTTAAATGATCTATTAGCTGTTTTATATAAACCTCTCGTCCATCTTTTCCCACCTTCTGCTGGCATAGTTTGGCAGAATAAACATGTATGGGTTGTATATGGCTGTCATGACTGCAGCATGCAGAGATGATTTTTGCTTTACTCCTTTTCCTTCTGCTTTGTTTCTTCCCTCCTTTCCCATGCTCCTAAAACCAATTCAGCTGTGGAATCATTGAGTCCTTATCTTCATCAAACATTTATTGGTTCTCAAAACAAGTATGAAATGTTCTTTGCCACTTCCACTACTTAGCTGTGGACTAGGTATGCATATCCAGTACAGGAGATCTAACAGCTTCCCATATTTTCCTGAGGGCTCACCCAAATTCATTTCAATTATGTGTAGCAGCTGCTTCACTTGAAAAAATCTCTGCAGAAATTTTGTGTCATTGTAACTCATAAAGAACATAAAGACCAAACATATTAGGAGGTATTTTATTTTTTTCTAAAGATGAGAAGAAAAGATTTTCTCTTCACTGCACAAAATTCCCTCTCATGAGTCCTGACCGATTAAACATGATACAAGACTGGTTTTAGTTACATGAGCATGATAGCAGCTCTGGTGCTAAATCCACTTACTAGTCTGTGTTGCTTGAATAATTGCAGGTACCTCTGTATCGTGTTTTAAGCTGAACCTAAACCTGATGCAGACTTAAAAATCACTCAGATAATACCTTGCTGAGAAGGACCAATTTGGATGCAGGAACACGTGCTACATGCAACTGCATAATCTATGTGGATATATCAGTTCAGACCTTTGCACCAGCAACATAACTGTGTACTGTATTTCTTTCAGTAATGAGGAAGTTGGCACCGCATCTACCAGATTTCCAGTCACAAGAAGGGGATAGTTTTCAAGTGTGAATGAATTGGCTGTGCTAAAACAATTGGAGTTAATGGGCACAACGCAAGGAAAGAATTTACAGGAAAATATCAGTTTGATGCAGTACAAGGGAGAGCAAAAGAAATACTGAGGCTAGAATAAAATGAAAAAGAAAGCTTGTATCAGAATATTGGTACTAAAATAATATGGAAAATGCAAAATAGAATAAATGAATGGCCCTGATTTTTAAATTTCCAAAGAAGATCTAATTAAAATTTGCCACTGATGCTGACAGACACTTTCTGTTAAGAGCCATGTGCCATTCTGCTGGTAAAACCATTTTTTATGGAGAATTTTGACTTTTTCTACATCAAACAAGGGTATTAATTTTTTTAAAGTCTAAGATCTGTTGAAATTTGATAGCTATATATTTGTGAATACTAAAAAAAGTATAGTGCAAATGAGTTGTTATTGGTTGTTAATGAACTATTTCATTATTAGTAATGAACTCTGAAGTTGCTATTGCCATCTAATTATACTAAATGTATTTCTCAAGGTTCAGGAACCTACATAAATCAATTATATATAAAAATCAATAATAACAAAATAAATATAAAAACCTGACCCTGAAAAATGAAATGAAGGTAGTGAATATGCAGCTTGATTGAACCTTAGTGATGGCTATTAGATGGTTGGTTTTGTTTTGTTTTGTTTTTTTTTTTCCCTGGCATAATTTTCTTCATTGCTTGAGGAATCTTTCTGTTGCAAGGCAATTTTCAATAACTGGGTTTTTTTTGGTAGACTACCTAAAAGTTATTTTTGAATTGTACATGCAATAGCCAAGAACTGTCCCTGTATAATTGCTGTGGGGCTATGGAATTTTCCCTGCAGTGAGTTTTAATTATTCTGTGCTAATTAAGCAACTGATGCCTACTGTGAAAAATTTTCCCTTTGGAACAATGTGAGCAAAGGTGCATACATAAATTTCATAACATATGCATAAAAGCATCCATTTTTATCTCTTGTACTAATTTCATGTCCCCATGTTCAGTCAGTGGAATGAATAAATATAACTCCTATTGCCATATATAGCATGCTCATAAGACGTAATATTAATCTTTTCCCATTATAAAAAAAATAGCAATATGGTATTTTTGGTTTTGTTGGATCCTCTCTTTATAATAATGAATGTAACCTATTACAAAGATAGATAAAAAATGAGGTGTTCAATTATATTTGCATTAAAAGGATTGATCAGAAGAAAACAATAGGTGAGGAAAGTAGAGATTGTACGGTCAACTTGAAAAGTACTTTTTTTTGCGCTTGTTTTTTGCTTCTTAACTGTTATTATTTAAGAAGAAAATGGATAACAGGGTAGAACTGGCCTAAGCATGCAGTTTCGGCATAGATAAAAGATAGTACATGTCTCCAGGCTGTGCCTGCATCTCCATCTCCTGCTACAATGTCAGAGACAGTTTACATCTTTTCATTTTTTATATAGATCTAATAATACTTTAGAGAACTAAGTAACATAGTAAGTTAAGAGTAAGTTATAGAGAATAGCCCTCTAGTGTTGGATATTTTTCCTCAGGAAGCTCATGTTGTGCCTTGCTGTATACAGAAAAAGAATCACAGGATGGTCTGGGTTGGAAGTCACCTTTAGAGGTCACCTAGATCACCTAGTTCAGGCCCCCTGCCAGGGGTAGGGACACCTTCCACTGGGTCAGATTGCTCAAAGCTCCATCCAACCTGGCCTTGGACAGTTTGCAATCGCAATCAAATTGCAAAATACAAAGGGTGGAGAGAAAGGGTGGGGGGAGCAGAAACAGAAGAAAGAAGTTTTTTTCTTGAAAGTGTATCCCTTCAACTGTTGACTGTATTGCACAGCACATTACAAGAGATGGCATGATTAAAATAGGTGAAGTGGAATCACTATCAGACCATCTTAAAATGGAAGGCATGTAGTAGGAAGGAGGAAATTTGAAGAAAAAGTTAATGTATAAAAATGCCTGAAAATATAATTTTTGATCAAAATAAGAAAAACAAATTTCCTTCTTTTATTCTGTCTGAAACTAAACAGGTTTTTTTGATAGCTCTGCTAGAGGTAAAAGATATTTTCTGAGGAAACTTTCATTGAATTAAAGTCCAAATTTTTTGTCTGAAAGAAGTGTCAATATAAAAAATGAATCAATATTACTTGGTTTTGAATGTTGGTTTGGAAAGTAAGCTTTCTGCTTCACAACCGAAACATTCAATTGGTGCATATCATGGAAGGAGAGCTTAGTGGATGAATGATTGGATAATTAGAGCACTAATAGGGCCCTGGAAAAACTGGTTCAGGAACTTACTCTGCTCCAGACAGCTGTATCTGATCTGCTCTGTGAAGTGGGGCTTGACTGGGCCAGATGGGTGGATCTGTGTGGGCTCTTGCTGCATGACAGGTTGCCTTTCTGGCTGTCACTCAGGATCAAAACATCGAAAGTGTAACTTTAGAAGAGGAAAGGGGGGTGGACTGGTATGGAAGCACATGACAAGTACTAAGGGATTTAAGTTCTTTGGTTATGGAGGATATGAAGACTCAGCTAAGGCTTTGGCTTAGGGGGTATCTGGTATAGATGAGCTCCTGAGCATATTACTGTATCCAGTTGAGTGCTCTGGGTGCGTAATTGCTTTTACCCAAGTCATATGAAGACTGTAGTACGAATTCAAATTTCAGTGATTCATTCTGCAAAGGGGGAACCTTGTAAGTCACTAAAAGCTACATACAGATTGGGAACAGTGGAAATCTGCACAGCTGCAAAACCCTGGGCAAGCAGAGCCCCAGCAGCCATCCAGGATGGATCTGCCTGGCCAGGGACAGCTCTCTGGGCAAGTCCCTGGGCCTGGGGGCAGCCAGAGGAAGGGAGCCTGCAGTACCAAAGGCAGCGTAGTCTGGGGTGGCATGGACAGGGGCATGGAAGGAGATTGAGGTGGAGATTAGCCCCCTTTGCTCAGCACTCCTTAGACCACATCTAGATGCTGTGTCCAGTTTTGGACATCAACATGGACAAACTGGAGTGAGGCCAGTGGAGGGCCTCAGGAGGTGGGAGACAATGGACAAGAATTGAAACAGGAGATCTTCAGACTGAAAAAGAATTTTTTTCCCCATGAGGATACTCAAACAGTGGCACAGGCTGGACGGAGAGATTTTACCACCTCCATCCTCCAAGGTTTTTGTGTCCTGACTGGATCAAGCCCTGAGCAACCTGGTCTGACTCCAGAGCTGCTCCTGCTTTGAGCAGGAAGTTGGACCAGAAACTTCCAGCCTGATATCCCTTCCAGCCTGAGTTATCCTGTGATCCATAAGAAAAATGGGCTGAGTACTGAGATAGCTGATTTTAATTTACTTCAAGGTGAAAGAAAATCAGAAAAAAAGCAAACCACCTGTAAACGTCTTTCAGAATAATAATAATAAAAAAAATAAACAACAAAAAAAAATTCAATCACTTATTAAGAGACAGCTGTCTGTGTCACCTAGATATTACAGATGGGTGGACATGTAGAAATCCCCAGTTCCGATCCACCTGCAAATCCAGAAATTGTCAAGATACCACTGTGATGATCTGATGTGATCCGACAGGGAGAGTGTCCCAAAGTCAGGAGCTATTACAGTCACATCAGGATACACGCTCCAGTCTGCTGCCACATACACGTGAAAATACTAATCCTAGCAGTGAGCTGTCAGAAACAGGAAAATGGTTTGCTTTCTACTTAAAATTGCCCATATGACAAAAGTGAAATTATAGGAAAAGAATCTGAGTGAATTATCTTTAGCTCAGCCCATTTTTCTTCTTGAAATTACAGATCTGTCATTTATATAGGTTTTTAATTCAATTATCTTTAGCTCCAGTTAACTGGAAACTCCTGGTCCGTGTAAAGGTACAGGACAAATATTGTCTTTTGGCAGCTCAACCTCATCTCTCCTTGTCTTGACAAAGTGCTTAAAGAAACTACAGGTTTCAAACAGGCTCATTTATCTTGTATATTACTTCAAGATACTCTGGGCAAGTTCATCAAAATGATTTCCAGATTTGCCACTTTTTTGATCTTTCTTTCTTTTGCCTGTCTTAGCAGTGCTCACCATTGCAGGAAGATACAGACATAAATTTATGTATTTGTTTCTTTTATCAGTGTGTGCTCATTTTTAAGCTGTGCTGCATTTCTCCTTGCTATGGCACATGGCACTCAACAGTCAGAAGAGGAAAGTACTTTCCCCCTATTCACTTTTCCTCCATTAAAGGTAGCTGCCCTGTACAACAAACTGTGGGACCAGTGCAAATTGCAAGAGATCATCACAGAGGTTTTCTGATTCTTCTGAGAGTGTCTTTGCTCCCTAAATTTAAAAATTTCCCCCTCAGCAAAGAATTTTCATTCTGCAGAGGGTGTCAGCACTTTGAATGGCCTTTCATTTTAAGGGAGACAAAAGGAAGTGTTACATTTTCTTGTAAAAATGAAAGGCTTGAAAAATGCATCTTGCATTTATCAAAGTTTCCTCTTTGGTAATCTCCAAACATCTCTCTCTTTTTTTTAGTGAATTTAGAAGAGTGTTGCTGCTGACTGAGGTGGTTACCCAGTCCACAGCAGCAGTGGACTTGTTTGGACAACTGATCCTATGATGTAATACTGTTTATTTATGAGGATGGTACAAAATGTTCTGCCTTTAAACACGGATAGAATAAAGCAGCAGCAGACAGTACTTTTGCTCACCAGACTGTCTCTTGCAGCCAGTGTTGTGTAGATAAACCCTGCTTTGTTGGATTTTTCCTTGAGGTCATGTTTCTCAGGCTGCCTCTGCTGTGTCTGTAGATGTTTAGTTCCTTCCTCGCAGTCAGTGCTGCCTGCACAAAGCTCCGTGGTCTATTACCTTTGTTGTACAGTTCTCGGCAGAAATTCCCTAGGACACATCAGCTGTATTTTGAGTACTGCTCTCATTCCTGTAGAGAAACTGAGCATAGCCTGATGAAATGCAGCGGTTCCCACAAGCATCCATGGGGCTTTACCAACATCCTTTCCTTTACCTAGAAATGTGGTATAATAAAGAATATTCAGATTATTTGCACACAAAAGTGTGCAATTAAATAAGTTAATTGTTTAATAATATGTATCTTAATAAATAAAAATGTACCTCCTAAAAACTGCCTAAGCCCAATATAGATTATATATGGAATACATAATTGCCTTTCCTAGTTTAGGGCATGACCTAGTCAAGCACGATAGCAAGTGACCTGCTTCCTTTCCTTCCTGTCACTGCCTGTGCAGAGGGTCTAAATGTGTGTATTAAAAAATATTTAAAATCAAGCTCTATGTTAGGTTTGGAGGAAGCAGGGAGGCAGTGCAGTATCTGTGAAATGACAGAGAGGGTTAACAGACTTTTGAGCATGACATATTCCAAATTGCTCTACTTGATCAGATGAATTTGGGATCACCTCCTCCCCCATTGTAACGGCTGTCATTTCCTGGAAAGGGCACATTTGATCAAATATCTGTTACTCTCCTGCTGAACAGAGCTTGCAAATTACTAATGATTCTGGCAAAAGAACCTTAATTTTGTGCCAGTGGGAGATTTCAGGTTAATTAAATAGTCTCTTTGTGTCTGTGTTTCACCAAGTAACGGCTCTTGGCTGAGATCTGGAAACTTACAACTTGAGGCCCTAGTACTGTCTTGACCTGAACTATATCAGGCCAAGAGAATGTTACCAAGTGTCTGAGCAAATTCTGAAACTAATTTTTAAAAGCTTTAGGGGCTACACTAGGAAAACAGTTTATTCCAGGCAGGGAAAGAAACCCTTTGATTCTTACTGCCTTTGTTAGGCTTTAAGCAAATATCCAAAAAATGTGAGAAAAGCAGCAAAAACCCACTGCTGAAGCACGTCATCTACATCAGGATCCCAGTCTCACCTATGGTTGCAAGTGAACACAAGAGAAAGTCAGGAAATCCCTGCACAGAAGGTAAAAAGTCCAGAGCAAGCTTTTAACTGCAGGCAGTAAGTGCTTTCTGTCTGCAGTGCAGACTCCTGTAGAGGGAATGGGTACTGTGAGAGAAAAAAAATACATACTTCGTGTGGCCAGAGGACCTGCAATCAAATCTGGTCGTGTCTATACATTAACAGTGATGCTCTCATTACATTAACATTACATCAAACATTACACTTTGGCTCTCAGTTATGATATAAGGCTCAAATATGATGATACATTATGTTGTTAACACATCCTATATATAAGGTAACTCTTTGGGAATAGGCACAGAGCTTGGACATAGGATTTGTAGGAAGAAGAGTCATTGTCAGTGGTTGCACTCATCTATCTGCTGAGGAAGAAAGACTCTCTTCTGTTTTTTTCAGATGATAATGAAGATGAATATGAATGAGATTATATGATGAACATGGTAAGTATAGGGTGGTCTTTCTTGGTCGTACATCTTTGGAAGAGATTAATATAAACCGTTGTTCATTGACATGTGTATTTCATTGCTCTTAAATAGCACTGATGAGTCCTCATTACCATGGCATGATTGAGATAGCACTTCCTTACATTTGTGTTAGTTCATCACCAAGAATTGGTCTAGGGTCCTACTTCAGCTCCTTGAGCACCATGTATGTCAGACCAGACAGCTGTGAGAGACTCTCAAAAAAAAAAGTTTTTTGGAAAAAAAAAAACCAAAACCCAAAAAGCAAACAAAAAACCCCATTCTTTTTGTGGAAATAAGAATTCACAAGCAAGATGCATTTTTTTTTCCCACTCTAAACGTGGTTGGGAATGATCCCTGCAATATAGGGTTTAGTGTTCAGACACTAACTAAAGCAAAAGTTTTAATTGGCATCAGATTGGCTAAAAACTCCGGTTTTCTGATTTATACAAAAGACCCTGAATTTCTTTAGCTTTATGCTTCTGATAAATGACCATAATTAAAAATGTATTTCATGAAATTTTTAACACAGATCTGTTAAATGCCAGCTCGTGTCAAACCTTCTACTAGTTCATTGTCCATGAAAGTCCATGAAAGTCCATTGAGGAAATTTCTGACCAAAACCTAACAGTAAATTTCTGGTGGTTCTCCCCACCCTGTGTGGTGACGTTCTGGAAGATTTGGGGGTCTGATCGATGAGAGTCAAGGAGAGATGAGAAGAGTCAGCACTGGGGGGCGTCTGAGAGCCACATTTGTAAAGGGGGTAATCTGGAGCAAGGTGAGAGTAAGGAAAAATTTGGGAGGCCAAATATTGGGAATGATTCTGTGATTCTGTGTGTGATTTTTCCGTGTGTGATTTTTTAGAGACTTTGTGGATAAGGTGTCCAGTGGGATTGGGTACAAGGAGGAATTTAAATGAGTGAGGTGCTCTGGGGCAGGGGAGGAGTGCCTTTAGGAGAGCGCAGTGCTGGTTGGTGATCTATAGGTGATGCTGAAACAGCTCCCTCCATTTCCCACCCCACATGGGATGCCGGTCATCCCACCTATACTCTTTGTTAGAAATGCAATAATCCCATGAGGGGATAGTCCTCTGCACCTGTTTTTATCTCCTGATTCAGATTCACATTCATAAACTACACCAGCTGCTTAAATCCGGATCCCCACCAGCTTCACCCAGCAGTTACACCCCTGCCGTTGCACAGCTGATCCCCAGGTCTGCAGCAGGCTAATGGGAAGCAGAATCGGGCTCCAGAGCTGTGGCTGGTTTATCTGAAGATCTGGTATCAAACTCTTAAAAGTTTATGCCAGAGTTAAACATACATAGCTGCCTAAAGGTTTTAGACAGCATTTTGTAACCCTGGATGAAGCAGAACAGGTGAAACAAGAACAACTGCAGAATACGAGAAAAGTGTTGCTAACATATCTAGAGGTACCTTTGTAATGGTTGCCACCAGTGCTATTTTATTCTAATTCAGCAAAATCACATTTTAATTAACAAGATAAAATACTAATTTGAACTAAAATAATAAAGATTAAAGCAATCCAGGTGCTGTTCTGAGAAATGCAGATGAAGAGAGGATTTAACTGGAAAAGGGAAGGAAAGTAAATAGAATAGTCATCCCTGGTGAACAAACCCTGTTCCATGTTTTACAGTGCAAGGATGATGATGATGATGATTATTAATAATAATATAATAATAATAACAACAACAATAACAACAACAACAGTATATGTTGTGTTTAAGTTTCATAGGCTTTTTGCTTATACTGAAAAGAGAGATGGGAAGGGCTCGGAACCAGAAAGACTGCATGCTATTTCTTCAGTTTTCTCCCTGTCTCCTGAAGAAAAAGTAAATCTCCATATTGTGTGTCTCTGCCAGCTATTCACCTCTTTGCATAACTAAACCCTTCCATTAGTGCCTGTCTCTTTGCTGGCATGGTGGCTGCACCTTATGAAAGCAGTGAGCAGAACAAGAGGTACCTCACTTGACTCCATCAAGTATGCAGCATTAAGACGTGCCGTGCCTGATTGCTCATTAATATTGTATCTTTAGGGCAGCACGGCTCCTGGCTGGCAGGTGACAAAATGGCTGGAGGTGCGTGCTGAAGCTGGAGCCAAGAAATGGAGGGGGACAGGTGGACATCTGTAAATAAGGGCATTTGGAGTCCATCTGCATGACACGAAAGCCATTCCCAGCCAAGGAGTGAGCTGAGCCGTGCATATGTTGTCCCTGCATTGAGCAGCAGGTACCCGCAGCTTGTGCTGATGTTGTGTGCTGTCATCAAAAAGAGTGAATTTGGTCCACTTTCACTGGATAACTTCACAAAACATGCAAAGCCCATGAGGCCAGTCAATTTATGACCATTGCAATTTATACAAGTTCACCGCCGTTTCCGATTCCTGTTCACCCACCTTGTTCCTGTGCCTGGGGATCATACTGCACCACTCCTGCACACAGCATCCCTCTTTTCAGCAAGACTTGCTCCTAAATCTGCCCATTTTCAAAGATTGGATCTAGGCCTGAAGTTAGGGTTAAAAAATCAGTGGGCGTAGAACTTGTGAACAGCACTGTCTGAGTATGGTACTCTTGTTTTTCCAGAAGCCAGTTTACATTTCTCAATGTTGATTGAGTATCTGTAATACCAGTTTTTTGCTGTAGCATTTCTTATACCTTTGTTCTGGTAGCTGGATTAACATTGATACTTCATATTTTTATGTTTTGGCATCTACCTTTGTTAACTGTTAAAGTCAAGGTTGACTTTTTGGATTTGAAGTGCAAAACAGTGTAGGATGTTTTTTTCTTTGATGTCTGCCCTGTGAAATCTTCTCTATGGGTTCAATATGATTTATGGGCCATTTCAATTTCATAGTATTCTGTTTTGGGTTTGTTTATTTTTTTTCATTGAATCAGAATTGTGCATGGCAATGAAGAATTCAACCTGATCTGTATAATAAGCTCAGTAGGTGTATTAGACCAATATTTTCAAACAAAATGAATTTTTATACAAGTCTATTTCTAAAGTAGGTCTACTTGCTCTGTTTATAGATAGTGTTGTTCAGTGTGCAATAGATTATTTTCTGCATAACTGAAATGACTATTACAGGCATGGAATCAATGAAATGTACTTCTTAAAATCAGCACACTTGATTTTCCTTGTGAAATTCTGTTTTGTCTTAATGGGAATAAATTTCCAGTCAAGCCAGGACTGGATGTCTGAGGACATTCAATAAGAACACACTGAAAAGGTTTATTCTTTGCTAGGAGTAAAGTAACTAGTAATAGTTCTTCAGAAAGAGAGCTGTGATTTACAGTGGATCATGCTTTTTTTAAAAAAAAATGCAAACATTATATGTAGATATTGAAATAGAAGAATTGTTCATAAAATAAGTGGAATAAGACTTTGCTCTATTCAGTGGCAGTTTTTCAAGAAAGATGAGAGCTAATTAGACAGAGTCTAGAGGCGGAGAACAAGAGTACAGGTTTAGAAATCATGACCTACAAGAAAACGTTGAGTTAATTGTGTTGGTTAATTTTTGAGGAGAAAAGGCATAAGGGAGACATGATAGTCCAATCTCCCAGTTTGGTTACTGCTGCTGAGTAGTTTCTTCTCCATGCCAAGGCAAAAAGTTAATTGACTTGGATGGTAGCAAGGGAAATTTAGGCTAATCATAAAGCTAAATTGGGCTTATCATAAGATTTCTAATAGTTTGAAATGGGTGTTGGAATAGATTGTCTGAAGAGGTTATATAATCTCTGTGACTGTGTGTCCAAGAGGAATACAGCAGAGGTGTAGGTGGTCCTCCCTGGCATAGTGAGATGATTTTGTAGCCCTACTTCAGTGGGCTACTTTCCATGAATCTCGTTCTTCAACTAATACAAACCTCTTTGTACATGAAAAAATCATACGTATTTTCATTTTTTTCTCCCTAGTTTTGACATGTAACATTTCTTTGCGCACTGTAAACTTTGCTCGGAGATCACTTCACTTAAATAACATTCTCAATGGTACTTTCTGGAAGACTTTTTCTGGGCATAGGAGTTGATCTGTCCAGCTATTTGTGAAGAATGGAGAAACTGTTGTTCAGATTTTTGGAGGAGGGCTCTGGCTTTGTCTGTGTTGTTCCTATATCATTACCATGAGAAAATAATTACATGTAGATTTAGTGAAGAATCAATCATGCATAAGTTCCCATGTTTCTCTCGTTATGAAAAAGAGTTTTGCCTAAATAATAAAATGAATCTTACCTGACAGTAAGAAGCTATCTTATGATGACAGCAAACAATATGTTAAGGTTTCCTGGTTACTTATAGGTTACTGAGCTATTTGGAATACCTTTTCTATATCGTTGTTTGGTTCGGTGTTGTTTTTTTTTGTGTGTTTTTTGTTTGTTTGTTTGTTTTTTCCCACTGATTAGTTTCCTTTCTCTGAGCACAAAAAATAAAATATTCAGTTGTAGTAACAAATTCTCTGATGACATGAAAAAGTTATTAAACAACTTCAATAACATCTACAAACATAAATGGAATATAGGAGAAGCATTCCCTTACAAAAGTCAATTAGAGGTAGGTTTTTGATACCATTTGACAAATCTATCTTTTTTTTAAAGCATGATGCAAGTTAATATTGATTGACAGTTTTAGATGTAGCTTGTCAGCTTCTTTGTTCCAGTAAGCTGCCAACATTGTCATTCTCAAGGTTTATTTTTTCAGTGCTCTCACTGAGGCTACTGGAGCATGTTAGGGCTGGTAATAACACAACTAGCTGATAAACAAAAGCTGTTAGATATCAGCAAAGGAGAATGAAGGGGAACAGTAAAATCTCTACCTGTGTGTAGGCTGTGAACATATTAAAAGCACTAATTAAAATTTATCTAAACCCCCCCCCCCCAACCTATAATAACAACACCAATCTGTCCATGATATTAATTCTTTCTCTAATATGCCAATGACGAGTAACATCTGTCAAGTATTTGATTTTGGATTTTGCTATCTAACTACTACAATTATAAATTCAAAAATTTAAGAAAAATAAAGTCTTTACTACCTATCACTGTTCTTTTCAAGTATGAAAATTTGCATCACTACCCTTAAATGAAAATGATTTATCTTTTGGTACTTCCTTGTTTTCCCTGAGGTCTCAGGTGCTTCTACTTGGAAGTACCCTCAATATGCAGTTCTAGAGTAGGGAAGTTATGCTAGACTTTATTTGTTGTTCTGACATTACAGTATTTTTGATTCATGCATAGCCGGAGCCCTTGTGACTCAGACTCTTGGCTTTAGAGGTAGAGATGTTTGAGAGATGCTTCCAGTACTGCATTTTGAAAACAGTAATCTTATAATGAGCACCTTGTGAAGGCAGGAGGGCAATCAGAGCCCATTGTAGAATTTGGTCTAAAATGCCAGAAGGACAACAGATCCCAGATTTTGCAGTACCAATTTCCAGGCAAGCCACAGCTAAATAACTAGGGATGATGCTAAAAATGTTGCAGCCTTTCATGGGGAGCTTGCAGATGTGCAGGAACTAGAGTTTCTTCTCAGCTCTGAGTTGAAAGCCTTTCCTTTGGGGGAAAAATAAAAGATTCGCAGATAAAACTATTGCTGCCTCATCTTGTCAGTGTTGATATACTCAAAAATGCTGTCCTTCCACTGAATTGCTGTTTTTCAAGGGAAGGTTGTTCAGCTGGAAAATTTCTTGGCGGGCAGAACCTCAGGAGGTCATGCAGCACTTCACTGTCTGTCCAACTTACAGCCTCAGCCTCCTTCCTCCCCAGATCTATTTTGTTTTATTTTTCCATCTATCAGGATGGTTTGCTTCTTATATAGGTAAAATACAGGAATGTTGCACTTGCCTGTGCAGCGTGAAGGCTTTATTAGTACATACTCTTTGCACTGTCTGCTGATTAATGGGGCAAACAACCCTAAACTCTCTATGGATGCAAACTTTATATTACTTTGCTGCCCTTGGAAAAACATCATCCTAAATGAAAAATATCACAACATGATCTGTCTACGCATAAAGTGATTTATTTAAAAGTCCCAATGTATTAACAGTGCTTCCACCCATGTGCTCGCTCTCTGATCGAGAAGAATTGCTATCTCAGCAGATGGTCTCATGAATGCAATTTGCACTTGCTCTGCCAAGTGACATGAAACTCAACTCTTGTCCCCCTGAGTTGTCTTGTTAAAGCGATTTTAGGTTGCAGGAGCTGATCTGCAGCAATCATCCAAGGCACCAGGATGATCAAATGTATGTGAAAATACTGAGGAATTTTCCTGCTTAAGGGAAATTTTAAACATACCCCTATCATTTGCTCTGTATGCTTAATCTTATTTAAATAAAATGTCAAACATGCCTAGTCATCAGCTCAGGTATCCCTGCTAAGATTTTCAGCTTTAAGTTTTCCTGCATCTCAGTGCACTGGTTTTTCCCAAATACTGACTTTTAGTTTTCAAGGTTACTGATGAAGTGCTCAGACACATGAGCTGTTCAGACTACCTCAGGAAAAGGGGCTCATTAAGAAGACAAATGCATTTATCTGGCAAGTCATCTAGCTGACTATATACTTTTGGTTTTACCTGTAAGATATTAAGTTTGAATACATTCACATTTTCCTGTAATTAAATATGCAAATACCTGTGAGTCCTTATCTTTCAGTTTCTCAGAGAAGTAGGTCTAATTGATGATGTTTACATGGTAGTGCATGCGTGTTGGCATGAAACAAGCTTCAGCTGTAAAGTTAATCTTCCAAAAGAAAAAAAAAATATTCTGATTTAATAACAATGAGAAACCTACAGAATCAATTGCAAGTAATTGTCTGACAGTATCTTAGGTTGCACTTCTACCTATGGGTAAGCCAGTTACTATAAGTATGGAAAAGGATAAACTTCAGGGAACTCTGCTCCATCCTTTTGCTGCTGGTGGTACTCAAGGCTGCAGATGAAAGGAAGAACAAAGCTGGATTTCCAGATAACTGACCTGTGCTGGCTGGTTTGTCTGCGACAATGCTGGGGTTTTTTACACGATGTTACAACTTCTTTCAGGAAACCTGTTTCGTGATTTAATCATTCGGGTCATTTGGACTTGGACTTCTATGGCTGAACTAAAAATAGATGCTGTGTTTGAGCCATTACTCTAGCTCCGTATTTCCCAGGGAGAAACAGACCAGCAGTGCTGTGAAAAAGGAAGTATTTTTGTTGGTTTTTATTGTTTTGTTTTGGGTGTGGGTTTTTTATTTTTTTTTGTGTGTGTTTTTGGTTTTTGGTGGTTTTTTTTGTTTGTTTTTTGTTTTAAAGAACAACTGAACCAGTGAAAAAAAACAGATCAAACCAAAAACAAAAAACCACCTACCTACCCCCCCCCCAATCCGACTCCAAACATCTCCTTTGCTTTGTATACAGAGAATTTAAAGATATTCAAAGCAGTAAGAAACTGGAAGCGAGGAAAAGTAGTTAAATCAAAGATATTCCTGCTCTGGAAATGTTAAAAATGCTTGTTAATCCTTTGTCTGAATATTTCACAATCATAAAAAGAAATAAAAGGTACTGAAACTTTTTTTTTTGCTAAATTAGGTACAAAATAACCATTAGATGTATTAATTGTTGTGTGCTGGTTACTCAAATGTATTTTTTGCCTAGCTCTCATGCATTTTGGATATTGCTTTTTTTTTTTTTTTTTTTTTTTTTTTTTTAATAGATGTGTTTATTTGCAGTGTTCACCACAATGATCACATCAATCTCTGGCTTCCTGAACTGTTTGTCACTCAGAATATGCCATCTTCTCCTTGGTGACTTGACTACTCCCTGATCAGCCAGCTGAAATGATTATAGCCAAAGATAATTAAAATAACAAATGGCAAACAGTGAATAGCAAACAACAAGTATCGAACCATTGTCTGTGCAGTTATAGTTGTGTTTGCATGCGGATACAGATATTTGTAGAAGGGGCCGTGTCCAACAATTTGTGCAAACAGGGTGTTTGCATGAACGCTTATAGCTGGGAAACAAAAAAGCACACAAAAACTGCTGAATTAGGTGTTGCAAATTTGAGTAATGCAAACGTTCTTAGGACAGGTCAAGCTGGTACTCTTATTCATATAGGTCAATGTGTGGTGACTTTACTTTGGAAATCAGTTGGAGGATTGCCAATTCAAACAAGAATGCAACCAGTTTTCATAATAGCATTTAGTCAATATCAGTCTTAATCTTACAGGATTGCATTTGTCAGCTATTTCAATTAGATCTTTTTAAAATCTACGTTAATAAATGTTATTTAGTTGTACAAAATTAAATTCAGATGGGAAAATGTATTCAGTGCTACCATTTAGATACAATACCACTGCAACATTATTATATACATACATATATATACATGTGATGTATGAATTCAACATGAATAACAATTTTCCCAACCCAAAATGTATTTTTTGATAGCCTGAACATGACGAAAATGCTGCATTTGGCTTCAGTTTCCTTTACCTTCATTTCATAAGTTACCTTGCTCAACCACATTACTCAGTTCAGTTGTTTCAGGTACCTGACAAAAAAAAAAAACAAGGTGGGAAATTCCCAAGGAAAAAAAGCAACAGGGTTGAAGTGCTCTGGCAGGCAGAAGTACCTACTGCTAGAAAAAATTATTTCCATTGCAGCAACTTGCAAGAAATGTAGGGCCATGAATATCACATTTGGAACAAAGGCCATTGGGGGGGAAAGGGAAGGAGAAATGGTTCAGCTAGAAACAACTGGATTATAGCCTGCCCTGGCTTTGGGTTTGATTTCTGTCCTGAGTTCATCTATCTATTATTATTATTATTATTATTATTATTATTATTATTATTATTATTATTATTGATGCCTGGTACAATAAAAGATCACAGATGACTATAAATCATATCTCCAGTTCAAAACAAAATCACTTGTTAGTGGTCCAATGGTGTAAGTTTCTAACAAAGAAAGAACGTCTTTCCTGCTCACTCACTTATTTTGCATACCCTGTGGTGTTAAAACCAAGATGTGCTGGTGAATCTCTATCACAGAAATGCCAGTATTAGACATAACCAGCACAACTGGTGATGGGGAAAATGAGCAATGTAACAGCAAGGTTGTAAACTAGGTCTAAAATGCATCACCAATTATGCATAATGTTTGTTACCTACCTGGCAACAGCAATTTGTGCAGGTTTGCCTCCTCTCATAAACTGCAGAATTTTATAAAAGTGTAGTAAATAACCAAAGCTAATTTAAATCAATAATCAAGTTCTTGTATAACAGCTTTGGTCTTGTATACATATTCATACATTTCTTCAAAACTGTTTTATCTTCTTTGGAGGGTGAGAGCTTCATTGCTAATCAGAACAGTATTTCTGCTTCTAGGTTCTAGCAAATGAATCTCAACCAGTTGTTTAAATTGAAATTTTTAGCTGCCTGTCAAGACAGGTCAAATGGGAAATGGAAAAAAATTAGGATCACTGACTAAAAAGAACAAATATCATCTATGTGTGTACACTCGTGGCACAATGTATTCTCTGCGAGGTTAGCTGTATCCAGATGGCAACTATTCATATGGCTTTCCTACCTTAAAAAGTTATTTCAAATCAAAGGGAAGAAATACTTTTCAAATGCCATCCACTCACTGTAATTGACTGTGCCAGCAGGTTAAAATATCTCTAAAATTAATATTCCACTTCAAATTGGGGGTTTTGATGATGAGAGTGACCCCCCTGTATCTGCAGCAGCCCTCTCTACAATTTCTCTGGAAAAAAACCTCAAACACAAAAACCAATAGCCCTACTATGGAGGGAAACTTCTACTTGATACTTACTGTGCCTTGAATTATATAGCAGCAGAACTGCAGGCCCTAGACTTAAAGGCCACCATGTGCAAGATGCTTCACAACCATAAAAGATGAGTAGTCATTGCCTTAATGGATTTTAAGTTGATGAATCCACCAAATGCTTGAGAAGAAATACAAACACAAAGGTCTAAGTGGCTGTCATAAGGACCTGGAGGGAGTTATTGCAAAATAAGGATTAGAAGGCTCTCTAGTCCCACACAGCACTACTTCAATAAATGCTGGATTGCAGTCTCCCAGTACTGTTAACGCAAGGCATTAAAAACAATCCCAGCAGTTTAACACCCAGTTGCATGATAACCTCTGATATTTTGAACCATGCCATTTTATTTCACGGAAACACTTTTTTAAGTTCTAAGAATTATGTAGCACTTGCCCTTAAAGTCTGGGTAATTGCTGCAGGTAACACCTTGGATAACTCAGCACTCGATTTGCAGTACTCCTAAATGTTCCTCTAGGAGTAATATAGGGAAGCAAGGTCACACAGCCAATGCATGGGCTTTTATCTAAACCAAAGGTATCACGTCTCTGTATTTGATATCACACCTAATTTTTTGTCCTTACACAGGAAGACAAGGACAAAGGACATGGTAAAACTACAACCTTGATATAGTTAGTAAGTGTAGGTGGCTCTTATAAGTATAAAATGTTAAAATGTTTCACTAAAACCTGAAGGACGCTCTGTCTCACATCTAGACATATTTTAACCTCTAAACATTTGAATTATCTTACTGAAATCAGTGAATCTATTAATTTACATGTAAAGACACATACAAATGCCAGTAGAGGCAGAATTATCCCTATCACCAGAAAAAAGATGCAATAGGCTCCTTCAGATTTTTTATTTTTTTTTTTTTCCTTTTCTGGGCCGTCAGTAACCCAGTCTCTCTTCCTGCATATAGTTGCCACAAAAGCTTCTAAAGACAGATGTACTGAACCGAGTTAGCACCTGACTGGCTTTTCTTCTTTCATGCTGGAACTGTGAAAAAGCAGGAAAGGATTTTGACAATTGAAGTCACAGTCGGATTTGCTCTCAGTGCTATTGTAATTTACTTGTTCAGATAAATGTCTTTACACTTGGGTAATTTCTTTGCATTGTGCATGTTATTCATAGCTGAGTAAAATTGAAAATCCTAAAAGATACTTTAAGTTAGCTCTTTCTATTTGGAATCACTTAAAAATATTTATGGGATTATTTTGTTTCCTTGCTTTCTACTCATTGTCTCAGTTGAAAAAAAAAAAAAGAAGCTGCATGCAACAGGAAGAAAGTAAAACACCCACTACATACCCTCCAGCAAACCAAAGCAGGTTCATTTGGAAATTATTTGAGTAGAGCATGAAGTGGATTGTGTTGTGCTCTCTGCTGGTGTTTCCAGGGAATTTAAGGGTGAGATAGTGCCGAGAACAGAACCACGCCACTCAGGGACATCACATTTATAATTTATAAAGTGGGCTAAGTATAACAGGTGTTTTCTATAATAAGGTTCCTGTTTTATTATTTCACACTCCCCCATCCTGGCCCTCCCTTCTGCCCCATTTGGGTCCAGTGCCAGAGAACCAGGGGACCGGGATATGCACTTCCCAGTGCTCGATGTGTCTGGTCCTGGGATGCAGCCCAGAGCCTGCGTGCAATGGTCCCACCACAGGTTTGGACTCCTGTATGATATTGGATGCCTGTGTATAGATAATCCCCCAAGGGACTTGTCCTTCCTGTTGAGTGCTTTATAACTTGGTTGGTTGGCACAAGCAGGCAATGGCCCTATTAACCACATATACCTGGGCCAAGTTCTTTGATTTCCTCCCTACCCAAAGCCAATTAGATGCTGTTATTTGGGTCACTATCACCCTCTTGCCTCCTGCCCAATATGTGTTAGAAAGGTCTAAAATTTCTGATGCCTGCCTGAATCATTAGAGCAAGGCAGACACAGTCCAGAGCTTTAGGGTAGTCTCCCCACATAAAAATTATCTGTGCTTTTGTTTCTCTGTGCATGCCAGAATCAGCTAATGAGTTTGAGCTGAGCAAATGTAGGCAAGGTCTCAGATATATGAATGGTGCTTTCAGGGAAGGTTGACACCATGACAGTAATTTATTACCTTTATCAATTACTTAGAAGAGATGTCTGGATTGGCAGAGGGAAAAAAGGAGGCACATAATGCAAAGAGTAAGGAGGAAAAGGGAATTATGTACTTGTTGATTGATAGCTGATAAAAATTTAACCTTTTTTTTTTTTTTTTAGTTGGCTGAACAATTGCAAACAATATGCATTTTAACACATCCAAAGGAAAGTCTTTCATGTATCAATAAAAAATGTAGGTGAGACCTGTTCTGGGAAGCAGTGACTTTGTGAGGGGTCTGAGCACTGGGGGGGAACACTTAGAGAAAGCTGTGGAAGTAGCAGTAGACCAGTGTCTAGTCCTGATGCCCAGCCCTAGCATTATCATTTTAAGGTGCTACAGCAAAATGGAAGTGAGTTGAAAGAAGATCTGTGACATTGATAAAAGCCTTAGAAAAGAGGTGCTGTAGTTATATGTAGCATGTAAAATTTTTTGTTGTTGTTGTAAACCAGAAGTGAAAACAAGAGCCACTTCTCTCGGGGGTAGGTAGTCTCTAACCTACAACCTGCAACACAGGAAAGAGCAATTTTAAAAGAGAAATTTTGTTTCACAGGTGATTACAACATGACCCAATGTCCCAGAGTTGAAGCTAAACAAATGTGCAACATACATATATATGGTTTCTGCTTTTTGGGTCACTTTTTCCCCCCTCCTTTTATATTTAAAAAACCAAAACAAAACAAAACAAAAACCCAAAACAAAACAAACCCAAACCAAGCAAATCAAAACCAGGAGCAGAGTAATTAACCACTGGAATATCTTACTGGTAGCACTAGACTCAACATCAGAGCAAGTATTTATACCAAGGGTAGATTTTTTTTTTTCCTAGATGGATGAGCTTACAGCTTTGGTATTTGGTAAAAGGAATTAATTCAGGGAAGTTTTATGACTTGTGCTCCTTATGACCTTAAAATCAACAAATCTTTAAAAAAAACCTAGAATCAACAAATCTTTAAAAAAAACTAGGATAGTGTTGTGAGACAGTCTTGAAGAGATGAAGGAAAGTAGAGTGGAAGAGAAGGCTCTTTTCTCAAAAGACATGATCTAACTTAGAAAGAAACCCACCCTAAAAATCAAAGAAGTAAATTATTAGCATAATAGAATAATTATTCTTCTAAATATTAATACTAATTGTACACTGATTTGATATCAGTCTGGATCAGATCATGAGAGTTTGCTAGGGCGGTAACATATTGCAATCTAGGCAAAAGGATTAAACTGACATATTTTATTATTCAATAGCTGGAAACTATATGCGAAACACCCTATAGCTCCAGGGGGAAATACAGGTCTTATCCTGCCAGATCCTGAGCATGCAAATGAAAAATTAAATGTCTCTTCTGCATCAGCTTCAGTGCTATACTAAAAGTGTGTGCCTCAGTTTTGGGCAAGCTGGGTCAAAAATGGAAGACAGATGCAAACAAACTAGCCTAGTTCACTGCTTTTGCTAAGGTCTCTAAAGCAAAATTTTGGAGAAGGGAGAAGAAAAGAGGCCTTCTGTCTGCACCAGCCTTTGAGCTTTGGGGCCATTTGGAGAGATTACTGTGTACCTGTGCATCTGAAAATGGGGCAAACCTTTGTTTCAATGACAAATCAGTAACCATTCATGCTCAAAGAGCCTGCTGGATGTAAGGCCATTGAAGTTGGTGGAGAGACCTCCTTTGGTTTTGGGGGACTTTGAGTATGTTCCTGTCTGTCCTCAGGTGGTAGGTACCTACTGCTTCTGACTTCAGTGAGAGCTGCAGACTCTAAACGTCTTAGAAAATTGGCTCCAAAACTGTCATTTCAACCTCTTCTTAAAAGAAATTTATTTACCCTCTTAAAAGTAACCTTTACAGCACAGCACATTACAGGTATGGTCCTGGAAAAATGGTATGCAGTGTGCAACACGCAAAAATATTTCGAGGTCGTAAAACTTAAATGAGACTGTATTCATTTAAAAAAACAAAACCGCTGTTGTTTACTCTAAAAGCCCAGTCCTCTTTTGCTCTTGTGCACTACATCTTTTGCTCTGCAGTAAAATGAATTTTTTCTGTACCTTCTAATTGGGCTTTTTATATCGGACTGCAGTAGCAAGTGATGTTACTTTAAGTATTTTTACCTGATAAACATTATTTTCACAGCAACACCTTCAAGTTTGGATATTTTTCATCTTCTGCTATGTATGTAACATTACTATTAAAGTTGTACAGTGGCACTAAGAAACAGAAAAACGGAAAAGAAGGAGTTGGAAAAGCGAGGCTGGTAGTGTGGACATAGGGAGGAGGGAGGTACAGACAACAAACTCCCCAGAGCTTCTACTGGGTTTTGATATACAGTTCAGAGATGGTAGCCTGGATCTTATGCACAGCACATTAAACACTGAAATTTCCTTACCTCTGGCATAAAACATCTGGGCCTTTTTTCCAAATGCAGCTCAAACACTTCCAGTGTTAAACTCCATAATTTTGCTCAACCTATTGGTAGTATTGGAATTAGGTTGATACTGCTTTTGTTGGTCATTTTAGGGATGTCTCTACAGACTGACTACAGCATGATGTAATTACAGGGCTGTAATGTCCATAGCTGGTAAATACAGTAAATACAGCTCAGCTGAAATGTCTATTTATGCTAGCTGACACTGTGGTCCATACACACATGTACCCAGGCACAAATATGTACACATGTATGTAAGAAACATACTACTCCTAATTAACTAAGGCTGCTTGACAGCTGATAGTGGCCATTAACCTTCTGCATTATCCTTCCATCTTCTTCCTCTTTGATGAGTTGTTAATTTGTGTTCTTCTAAATATGAAAAAATCTCAAAATCCAAACAGGACATTGTGAGACAACCTAAGGCATAACCAAACACTGCTTCATGGTCAAAACTGCTTTTCTCTATTTTTGTTTTAGTCAAAGAAGTTTTGCTATGGCAGCATTGCTAAATGGCATGAACCTTATTTGGTCTGAGGATATATTTCAGTCAAAAAGCAATCAGGGGAAAATCTACTGCTTTGTAAATCTTCCCATAAATTTGAGGTATCACTTACCTGGTAATGAAGCATTAGGCTGCAGAATGAAAAGGAACAAACTCCCTATAGTTGTCATCTAACTTGAATTATATATAACCTGGAGAATAAACTCTGCATAAGAGTTATGCTGCAACATTAAAGTGGACTATATGTGCCAGCCTCTAAATGACTGTAAGGTCATCTACAGACTTTGACCAATTACTCTCATCCTAACCCTAATAACCAGATTTTAGCTAAATCATATATACCTGCACTGTTTCCAGACTTTTCCTGAAGACTTCAAGATGAACAATTTACAAATGGTGGTTTGCTTTAAACTCTGTAGATACAGTTACCGATATAAAAAACAAAACAAAACAAAACAAAACAAAAAAAAAACCAACAACAACAACAAAAAAAACCTAAGTAAAATCAGTCAAATACAGGAATCCATGCAGTCTTAGTGTTTGTGAAAATGAATAGGATTAGGCAAATGCTGAAAAATGAAATTATACATGTAGAAATAGAAATACTTTCTGAAATTCTTATAATGGTTTTAAAGTCAAGAGTAATGAAAGATAGATTGTGTAAGAAATTTTTATTTCATATACTTCGGGTTGAAGAGAAGTACTGGAAACCTGTTCTTAAGTGTAAATGAATATAACTTTCAAAACTTCATTAAAGTCTAGCTGGTTATCAGTAGCTGAGCTTTTTATTAATGTATGGTGAATTGAAGTTCCATTTCTTATGATTCTACTACTTTTTTCTTCTTCCTTCTAGTTTCAGCAGATGGATCATTAAAGGGTCCCTATAGCATAAACTTATTTAAAGATATTCCTGACTGCTTTGGCAATAGAAAGAGACTTGGAATTAGTTTCTAAAAGTCAGTATCCCCTCATTTAATGTAATTCCAAAACTACATAATTTTAAAAAATGAGACATTAACTCTACGTTTATGATATTTAATGTTCTCAGTGTGCAGATGGAATGCATGTAAATGTGAAATTTTTAAAATGGTATTTTAGAAATACTGTACTTCAGGACATTCTGTACATGACTTAGGGGAATCGGCAACAAATCCATTCAAAGGCATGAGTTATGGATGATAAAAATCCAGAGAACTTGACTAATAAATAATGGCACTAAAAATCTCTTCCATAGTTCATATTTCTAATACGAAAATGTACAGCTTGGTGTGACTGAAATATAAATTGTAACTGTGTGCCTTAAGATCTTTTGTCTTGCAGGAAGGTTGAAGCAATCCTCCTTGGCCAAACTGACGTGAGCAGAAGATGACTGTTTCTATCCTGAGAGACTGATGGCTTCAACATTGGTTACATCGAGCTTCCCCATGTCCTTGCAGCCAGGAGTGTTTAGAAGAATTAAAGTAAAAGACAACACGTGAAGGAGGAAGCAATACATCCTGGCTACTTTCTGTCCATGGCCAGAGTCAGCTTAGCAGAGTTTTCCTTCTCTTGACAAATCTTGTTGCCTTCCTGCAAACAGATGCTTCTTGTGTAGGTGTTACACATCAGGGTTTTTTCATCCATGACTCTACCTAAACTTTTTATGAAGTGATCTAAATTTTTACCCACCAAAATCTCCTGTGGATTTGACTTCCTACCTGTGGAAAACAGTTCCTTTTGATTTTTTTTTTTTTTTAAAGCCTGTCTGACAACTTTTTTGCATATCTTCTGCTTTGCGCTGTAAGAGAATGTGAAATGGGATGTGCTGCAGAGAGGACAATGCTTCTGAGATCAGAATGGTCATATGAGCCACGCAACTGAGCAGACTCGTGGTTGGCTCAGTGCTACACTGTGCTAATTGTTAGGAAAAAAGGATGCATAATAGGGATCCATATACCTACAATATCATCATCCAATCTGATCTGATCAGACATCTCAGGTTCAGTTTTGCTCAATGGTATTTTAAGTCACTGCACAGTTTCAGTCACATGAATTTGCCATTTATTTACATTCAGGTCTACTCTACCTGTGATAATGGGATCAAAATAAGCAATCACAAAGCACTATTAAGAGGAAAAGTAGTAGAGAAATAAAATCCCAAGTGGTCTATGTTGTACTGTTTATTTTCTATATATTTAATAGCCATTTTTGCAGTTGTTAATGTCCCATAAGAAGAGAAATCTGTCAATTTAATATAATACTTTAAAACTTATTTGACATCCTGAAGACGTTGGCTGGCCATTGGTATTTCTTGGAGTAAGAAAAGAGGTGGGCAGAAGTCACTAATATTCAATGATTTCAGTAATAAATATATTTCCAGATTTTGTATTCTGACAAATGCTTGAGCTGTAGATGAAGGTTCATGAGTGAGATAGTCATAAAAAAAGAGAGAAATGAGTTGTCAAGGGAATTTTATGAGACTCTCTTGATACTACTGCTCTCCTGGCTTTAGTCAAACACCAGCACAATTCTGCTTGGAAAAACAGGTAAAACTGTTGGGAGAATTTTAAAGGCTTTACCACCTCTATTGGCATAGGTGGTATTGGAAGGAAAGGGCAAGGGTAGCTACCATAAAGAGTTTACCTATTAAATACAAACTGAGAATTATAGCTTTAAAATATTTTTCAAGCTAAAAATTGATTTTTACAATTTTTTAAAACCTAGATACTTTTTCGTTCATTTTTCTACTTGTAATCAAAACTTTCTCTCATTTTCAAAATGTCCTTTTTTTTTTTTTGGTTGTTGGATTATTAAAAAAAAAAAAAACCAAACCAAAAAACCAAAAAAACCCAAAGAATTCTGAGTCTGATATTTCAAAAATAGAATATATTTTAAGCCCTTCTTTTCCTCAGTTTGGTCTTCATAGCAAAATGTAGACGTTGAGAAAAGGAACTTTTATAATTAAATTAATTCACAAAAAGGTCAGCAAACCAGAATATCACACTTTCCACTAATAAGCTGTGCCTTTTTTCCACACAATATAACTTTATCAAAAGTTATTAAACCCAAAAATGGTTATCAACACTTCTTTTTTTTTAGAATCGGAAGCATATTTATTTCTTATACATGTAATATCTTCTGCCATCAGTCACCTTAATTTCATATTGCTTGTGCTTCAGCAGGCTTTGGCACTGCTGTAATTATCTCCTCCAAAATAATAAAGCACTATTATTTTGATGCAGAACTGAAGACTAACAGATGACCAGAAGCAAAGAAAGGTGGTGTGGAAATTGGCATGTATTTGCATCAAATGTAAGCAAGGATTCATTTACATTGTCTGTTATTTTGCCCAAGCAGGGTGCCTGAAATTTTTTTAGATCTGGACTTGCACATTGCAATTAGGTGAATGGAAACCCATATATTCCATGCATTTGAGCTGTGAGGAAGAACATCATTTTGCAAGGTGATAGTTTGCCAGACATGGCAGTTACTTCCTAGCATGCAACTAAGTCTGAGACATACGGTAGGAGTTTTCATTATGGAGTATTTCTGAAGGTGTTTCTTTTGTGAATCAACTATGGCAAAAGTTTTGTTGGGTCACAGTCAAGTGTTGTTGCTAATAAAACCTTTTTAAGCCATTCAACTAATTAATTTTATTACTTATAAAACTCATATTCTGTGGAGGATGGTGAACAGCTGCCATCCAGAGAGACATCCAGAGTTAATTGTTTTTCAGGCAAGCATGAATCTGGAGGATAAGCTGCAGTATGATTCAGATGCTGAAAATGGACCTGTTAGTAATGCCACAGACGCTGATGTTGCTTTGGATACTGACATTGATGAGTGGTGTGTAATATCTGATAAAGATTAGAGGCCTCAAAATCAAAACAAAACTCCTGAACAGGAGTCCCATGATACTAAAACACCATTTACAAGCTGTGACAGCAAGATAATTGGCCTGGGTGTGGCTTCTATTTACTGGAATAAATTATGATAAATAGTGAATGTGGCTGGACTTTTGGGGAAAATTGAATGCTCATAGATACATTTTTATATTATTGCTGCTGTCAGAAAACTGGAGAAGTGAAGGTCTATGCATTTTTGTGTGATCTGCGAGTAAAACAGAGCTGGTTGTGCAGAGGCAAACATACTATTGCATTGCTTCATTGATTCATACACTATGTTCTCTCCCCTTGTCATATCCAATGTGTCTCATCCATAAAACCCATACTAGATACATTCCTTCTTCTGCCATCTCCCATATTCATTATTCTTGTCACCTATGACTTTTCCATAACTTAAGAATTTTCTGTTGACCTGAAAATTGGATTGTCATTTCAAGATGGATTGTGAAAGGAAGAAACATTGCTCAATGAATCCACTCTTAACTCTTCGTTTGGTTGGCAGCATTCACATGAAATAGTGGGAAATAATGTCAGGAAATGTGATGCCCATCCATCATGGTCAAGGTGTCTCAGGAAGCTGAGAACCATCAGTTTCTGCTGTCTTTTCCTACAGCCATATCTATATGAAAAAGCTACTCGGAGTCATGGAAAACACTCTGCTGGCAAGGGGAAACTTGCTGGAAGAACGGTAGGCAAGGCAAGAAGGACAAATCTCTTTCTTTCTTTACCATCATGACTATGTTTTTTTGGTTTCCTTTTTTTGGGGGGGGTGTTTGTTTTGTTTATTTTTTTGAGCCCAATCATGTCCTTTTTGGGGATCTGCAAGGAAAATGATGCTGGGGAAAGGGATGGACAGCTCTAGGATAAGCACTGCGTTTATAAAATTAAAAGAAAAATATAGAGAAAAAGCAGTTAACCTACAGGCCTATTCCCTTTAAAATTATGCTTGCATTCACCACAAAAAGGGAAGAGGTACATTTGTCAATGTAGTGTTAAACACAAGGCGCTGAGTTGCCAGGAGGAACATATTTGTTATGACAGGCAAGATAAAGTATCCACTGTCTTTTAACCAAGCAAATATTGAAGGACTGCTCATTAAAAATTCAGCAATCTATCATCTTCATCATACATCCCACAGTTCTGCAGTTCCAAATTTCTAGGTGATGACTAAAAAGCAGTTCATATGGAAGAATCTTGCTAGGCATTGTGGATTTTCACTCTACAGGCTTTATCAGGGATGCCCCATCATAAAATGCTTATCTTGTGCAAATCAAAATGAAAATAAATGTTTCCAATTAAAGGAATATAGATGGAAAAGTGGGTGCAGAGATGAGGGTGAAAGGGGAAGAAGGAAACACTCCACATTCACTTGTTTGGAGTGTAAATTAGATGTGATGAACTGGAAACAGAATCACTGACTTTCAGGAACAAGCACTATAATCTGTGTAAATAGTAAAAGGGGATCTGTTGAAACTGCCCAGATTCCAGTTTTTCACAAAATACTCTTGGTGACTCTTCCCACCCCTCTCTTGATCCTACTCTTGGAGTGGAAATTAGAAAACCTTCTTTCTTGGAAAGACTTTTTCAGCAAACTACTGCATCTTCTCTTTTTACCCATTAAACATTCCATACAAAGGCAAGACAAATATTTCACCAGACAAAAAGATTATTTCTTAGGGCCATGGGGGTTTTTTAGCACTTGAATCCAACTGGGTAACAAAGGGAAGAATAACATACTTCAAGGCTTCAAATCATTCATTTTGCACAACCCTTCAGCTGTTGCAGGGATCAGAACATGCTGACTAAGTTCAAGCATCACAACATGCTTCTTGTATAATAGTACATTTGTTAAATTGAAAGGTGCCTCTTGAAGAATAGATCGCAGAAAGAGTATTGCCACTAACTATAACAATTATTTGTTTGTGGCTCTAATTGAAAATTCTTCTGAATTTCATATTGTTAAGTACTTCTGTGCCAGGAGACAGCAGTTCTGTGCAGAATTCATATTGGTTCAGTCTGACTATGCTTTTGTAAAGCATTAATAGAATTAAATATAGAGGTCTATTTGAAAAATATCCTTGCTAAAACCTCTGTTAATTTCACAATAGCATTTGTCAGCACTAAGGAAAGAGATAAAACTTTCATAATGACAGTAATGGCAGGTTATTTTGCCTAATTTTCTGTCACAGAGTGAGCTGACGTCCATCTGCAGCCATTTGTGAAAGGCTTCTCTATAAAGAAAACTAACTGCATCTAGATGTTGCATTTCTGGCTGTTTTATTTTTGAAGAAGTACATTGATCCTTTCAAAATACAGGTAGACACTTAGAAAAGGTAAAGATATGATAGTAACTGAAAGTATCTTTATGTGCCTTTAGGTTAAAGGTAAGATTAACGTCTTCAGATGGAACAGTCTTTTCATAGAGAATCCAGCTTCATCCAGCTCAGAGGTTTCTAGGGAAACTTACCACTTTCCACAAATTGATTTTAACTAAAAAACCCCCAAATATATATATATATATATATATATATATATATACATATATATATATATTTATTTTTTATTTTTATTTTTTTTTCAAAAGACTACTATGATAATTTATTTCACACAGAATCCTGAGTTTATTTCTGAGAGCAGAGATTTACAGTTTTCCTTTTGAAGAGCTGGACAGGACTCGTAGAGATAGTGGTAGTGGTACAACCCCTTTGCTGTGCTTTAAGTGCTCATATGAGCATCTGACTTGAGGGACCTTCCAATCCTGAGAGTGTCCAAACAAGCAGGTTGCACTTGCTGGAGACTTCCAGGGCATTCTTGTAACGCCCAGGTCTCTTGACATACTACGTTGTTGGAGGAGATGAAAAATTAGTGCATCCCTACATCCTAGTATTTAAAATACTCTTTTAGTGTGGGGAAGTGGTTAGGATATGTTGTCCATACTTCATGTACTACTTCTGGTTTTCATCCTCTACAAAGAACATACACAGATAAAGGTATAAATGAGGTCCTGCCCTCCTCTTTGACCCCTGTAAAGAGATAAGAGTCCTGACAGCTTTTACATTTTAGGTCCAGAATATTCATGGGGCAGATGTGGATGTTTCTCAGTTACATAGCTTGCGGTATTCATATCTCAGAATGACAGCCTCCTCATCAGATGCAGAGCTGGAGGGTCGTGCTAACCAGAGCCCATGTAGATGCTGCAATAAAGGTACTAACTTCCATGAAGATAAAGCTTATCTATTTTTTTTTTTTTTTTTTTTTTTTTTTTTTTTTTTTAAGGTCTACACAGCAACAGCTGTGAAAGACACACCAGGATCCCTCTGTTGTCAGCTACTCTTCTTGACAGACAGCCTGTGCCAAGTAACAGGGATGTCAAAACAGTGTTATGTTGTGAGGAACACCAGGTGACTGTAGAGGAAGAAATTGCTAGTTTACCTGCTGTTTAAGGCATATTAATAATACAGTAACTTAGATTTCTTAAACACTAACTAAAGACTTTATTCAAAAGCTGCTGTCTTCAGTGCCTTTGCAATTGAATCACAGTCCCCACCCTCCATATTTTTGGCTCTTAAATTTCTCTTTTGTGATTGTTTGATAAGAACCAGATGTCCTCCCACTCCATGCCAATGTCTACTGCATGCTTTTTTTTTATTATTATTTTTTTCTGGTTCTTCTTTTATTAGTCATTTGAGTGTTTGACAGGTATACATCTGTGGATCTTTATATGTACTTTTATTCACCTATTCATGGGCTCAGTGCAGGTACTGATATCCATCATTGTTGTTGCCTGAAATTAAAGATGAACTGTGGGTTAGCACAAACAGAGATACTGGTGATCATTTATTTAAACCACACTTTTCTCTTCACCATCATAAATGCAGTCTTCCAGGACTCAGATTGATCCAGCCAGTCATCAGTTCCCAGCAAAACCCTAGTACCTTATTGTAGCAGAGGATGGGACTGTGGAATGGGAAACTGCCCACATAGAAACGATTCTGCATCTCTTACAACCTCCTCTGAGGATGGTCTGAGTGCATAAATTGTCTTTAGGGTATTTTGAATCTTTCTTAGCACCAGAGCTGCTAGAGCATTGTCTATCTTGGTACTCAGTGGTGTGCATTCAGTACCTTACTTTTATGGCAAATTTTAATTTCCTTGATAAGGTTTCACAGTAGTCTGCTTCTAGATTTTATGTTACATCTGGAGTTGGGTACCTTCATTTGGATGTAGCTGTTCACAGTTGCAAGACTGACTCAGGAGGACTGAATATGTCAAAAAGTTTTTCATTACTTGTGTTCCTGCTGTCTGCTGCTCATCTTGTGTTCCTGCTGTCTGCTGAATATCTGACTTTATGAGCAGCAGAAGACAAGCTTGCTGTCTGATGGGTTAGTGTCTTCTTAGCAGCAGCAGTTTAAGGCTGCTTGACAGTACAGGCAAAAATCAAGTTTTGCAGCATAGCAGAAAAGGAGGGAAGGCTTTGGGCAGGGGGGGTATCACTTCAGCCCTGCCACATCAGAGCAGAGGAAAGGGGCTGGGACAGGCCACTGGTGCTTGGGGAAATGCTGGGAGGGAAGGTCTGGAGGGGAAACGGTGAGCTTGGGGGTGTCCAAGGTCTGCATATGCTGAAGGATACTGGGTGATGTCCATTCCCCGACCTCATCCACATCTCTCCAGAATAACTTTACCAGGACCCTCCTCCCTTCACTGCCTCTGCATGAGATAGATGCCTCCTCCTCTCTGATGCTCCTATTGCTTCTTTCCATCACAGCTTGTCTTTTACTTTTCCCCAAACCTTGGGCTGTTGCCATGCAAGATGAGAAACAGCCCCATGGCAGAGTGCCTGGAAGAGGCATGAAACAGATCTCCTGGTTTTGATCTTGCTGACACTGTTGGCTGTCAGGGCAGAAGTTTGCATCCATAACTATGGCCCCTCCTGTGTGAAAGGAGGGAAGGTGTCCAGGTCAGGGGTAGCCCTGGACCCGCAAGCAGGAGGTAGGATGCAGATGTCAAGTGACATTTTTGCCTTGGTCACTTCTGATGTCTGGCATAAGCAAAATGGAGATCAGGATCCTGGTGATGGCTGAGGGTCTTTGACGTTCCTGGAAGTCTGTCATTTGCATGCATGAGCCTGCTTGGTGCGTGCCAGGGCCCTGTGTGAGGTTCTTTGACTTTTGATCATATAACCATCCTTACCCTTGGAATTCCTGTTATATTTCTGTGTGAAACATGGCTAGAAATTTCACCTTGAGACCCCTCCATCAAAACCAGAGAAAGTCAGCCAGTGAGTTCAAGCACTAATTGGGGTACAAGGCACAACATGATCATCTCACAAGAAAGCGATCCAATTAACCCTGTGTCCTGCCTGCAACTGGTGCCAACAGCAGGTGGCTGGGGAAGGAGGTAAGAATAGAAAGAGCATTTAGTGATACTTTCCCAGGATACTTGTGCAGCCTCTGGCAATTTGCAATTGGTCTTGTTTCCCTATGGAACCTGATGAAAATCTGTCAGTCTCAGATTTCATTACTGTGAGGAGTGTAGTCAGTCTACCCTATTCAAACTGTTAAACACATGTCAGCAGTTATCAGAAACATGGGCTTAAGCAGTTTCTTTTCTGATTGTTTTCTGCACATCCGGAATTTCACTGTGATCCTCTGTATTCACTTAAGTGCTCTCAAAAACTCAGATTTACACTCTCTTTGGTTGTGCAATACAAGAGGAGCTTTGGCAATCCCTCAGGGTCTGTCCCTGGGAAAGGAGATCTGCAAAAGACCAAGCCCAAATAGTCACAGAATCTGAGCAGGGGTCTGTAGGAGTGAAATGGCACAGGGTCTCCCATGGTTTTCCACTCAGGATGAAGACAGCAGTCTTCAAATTCATGGGATGGAATTGCTCTTAACGACTGTCTCCAGTGTAAAGAGAAAGACACTGACAGCAGAGATCACATTAGTAGATCTCCAGTGATACAAATATAGAGTTAGAAGATAACTAATATGATTGTAGACAAATTTTTCCTGGAAAGTATAAACATTTTTTATGCAGTAGGCGAATAACAAGGGAAAAGAAATATAACTATTTCATAGACTTTACACTCTATATGGTATAAATATATATTGCCTAGATATGTTGATAATGGACTAAATGTTCTGCTGCAGAGAAGCAGTGTGGCTCCACTGAAGATGCTAAAATAAGCATGAGAAATAAGCTCAAACGTATTTGGGATATTAAGTTTTAGGCAATTAACCTTGCATTGCATATAAAGTGGCAAAATATGACAAAGCATAGCTAAATAAAGTCAAATATACATATGCTGATACAGGTAAGACATCATCTAATTTTAGTGCCTCTTTGTTCTGTACAGTGAATTCCAGATATCTTTAAAACCTCTATTGATTTTTCTACTATGCACAAGGAATGAGTCTTTTAAAGAATTGCTTTTAAGCAATATGAAAATACATTATTTCAGGAAATACTTTTGGAAATGCTGTTATTTCTGGCTGCAGCTATGGCTTTCTAATATGAAGGCTTATATGTGATTTACTGAATATTGAATGTTATATGCAGCTTTCCATACTTCAGTCATACCTATTATGTAGGTTCTGAATTGTTTTAGATATCAAAAAGTACATTTTTGGCAGTCTTTTATGTTAAGATGCATTTGGTGAGAGAGCCTTACTCAGTAAGGAGCCCTATACTTTTATTTTTTCTCCCCTGGTGAAGCTATTTTGATTGTCATTGAGTAAGGATCAGGATTTAAATTTGCATAGTTGCCTCCACATATAGGAAATGACCAAATGACTTATGACTGCGTAAATACAGGTGACTCTTAAAATAGAGGATCTAGTTCTTCACTTTTTGGAGGAGATTGGGAGCAATGCTACAAAACTCAATAGTTGCAGTGACATAAAATTATCAAAATTAGGATGTGAAATTGCTTTAGGAACTTTTTAATTTTATGTTTGTGTGGAATCTGGCAAATTAAAGATGATAGCAGATGTCTAATTTCAGGACAAATAGGGTCAGTTGTGTTTTTCTGAGATTACTCAGCTATTGATTTATTTTACCTTATCTAGCTTATGCTGAATTCTGTCTACTACTTCAAAGACAAATTTGTGTTAATTTCTAAATTATTGTTAACACAGATAAGTGTGAGAATTTTAAGGTTTTTCTAGTGGTATGACATTGTCCTAGAACCTGAAAACCTGGAGAGGCATTACTAACCATACAGACACATTAGCTAAAATTATAGTTATAAATTCTGTCGTTTAGCAAAAAGAGGTTTGGTTGGTTTGTATTTTTTTTTAAGTTGGCAAAATTTTCCTGTTTGAGTTTTCATTTTTCCAGTCCCAGTTTTCCACAAATAAACAGTTTCAATAGTTCTCTTAGCCCCCTTCATTTATTTTGATATAATATGCAAAACAAAAGCTGCTGAAAACAGTTTTATATTATTTGCCTTGATAGAAAAAAGTAGAGTAAAAGCCTGCTCTTTGATTCACATTCTCCTAGGAACAATGCTTTCTTCTAATATTTCATTTGGTTTCCTGTCCTTTACCAGAAGTGGCCACTCTCTGTCTATATCTATCAACCAAGATGTAGTGTTGTCCAAACTTGTTCATACATTGTGATACATATTGAGTAATTTCACTGATCTAAAATTGATTTACATAGAAAACCAGAAATCCTGCTGCTTTATTTGTCTAAGTGGCAACCCCCTCCAGAGCTGTTGGCATCTGTTAAAAAATAATCTTTTAATTTTTTTCTTCTTTTCTTTTCTTTTCTTTTCTTTTCTTTTCTTTTCTTTTCTTTTCTTTTCTTTTCTTTTCTTTTCTTTTCTTTTCTTTTCTTTTCTTTTCTTTTCTTTT
>NW_020799109.1:33724512-33794591 GCF_003259725.1 Athene cunicularia
TTTTTTTTTTTTTTTTTTTTTTTTTTTTTTTTTTTTTTTTTTTTTTTTAAATACAGAGACCAACTGGTTAATTATATCCATCTCTTTTATCATGAGACTACTGTGAGCAACATATCATTTAAGAACATTTGTCCTCTTTAACAAATACCAGATTCTACTTAGTGTATAATGAAATTCAGATGGGTGCTACTGAGCATTGAATTACTAGCATTTTGTTCCACTTTTATAATTGTATGTTATTCCAAGTTTACTGATATATCCTTTTTCCTTTTTTTTTTTTTTTCCTTTTTTCCTTTCACTATGCTTATTTTGTCACTACCCATCACAGTGAGAGCAAGACAAATACGGTGAGAGAATTTGATATTTGCACACCGAGTTATTCTCATATGAAGGAAGTAATGAATTCAAAGGATCACTTCTATGATCAGGAAAGCAATGTTTTTTCTTGTCTCGGTCTTATTCAGAGTACAGCTGGGATGCTGCGTTTGGCATTAGTGTCTGCATCACAGAAAGCACCTAGAGAAACTGAGGGCTTATCAGAAAGCTTAAAGAGTTTGAAGAACTGCTGACTAATGAGACCAAAGATTTATGTGTGCACAATTTGTTGCATACTAAAGTGTGTACATACACTTGAGTATATCTATTTTATTATACTTTTGTCATTCTTACAATTGTTTTACAGAGCTATTGATCATTGAAAAATGGGCTACTCTGACCATCTAGTCCTCCTATTGTCATAAATTTTCTTCTGTAGAGAGAGGCCAATGACATTGAACACTTTATTTCCATGGAAAACACATGTGATCTGGCCCTCTTATTCAGTGGCTTAGTCAAATGCATCCAGATGGCTGGATAGCTGTGAAATTTATAAATCTAATTTAACTGATTTAAATGCTTTCAATTTATATTCCTATCCAGTTGATCTCTCATGTGGAAAACCTCACATGCACTGTGATTGTTTTGAAGTCCAGATAACTATTTGTCTTCTCACGTCTAGTTCATTACAGCATAGCTTCACTGGCTCTGTGAAGTTACACTTGACTTACCCAAATAATTATGCAAAATTTCCATAAAAGTTAAATCAAAATAGGATCTTTGACAAGGAATAGGATAACGGCTCTGGAATCCCCAGGCTTACGGTCTGTGGCTGGTACCAATGATGCTGTGTCATTCCATTGACTTCCGTGAACTTCAGTGGTAAAAAAAGAATGACTTCTGTTTTGCAAAGACCTGATTTACTCTAACACATCTTGAATGCTAATGCATCCCTACTTTTTTTTCTTCAGTGTGACGCTACGTTTCCCCCTTCTGTGTTATGCAATTTAATATTATGCAGACCTTGAATGTCATTTTCTAATCCTCTGTGGTTCATTTGAAAGTCTTGTAAAATAAAACTAATTGGTGTGTTCATTAAAATGTCAGAAATATTTTTGAGTTCAATTAGATAATACAGCAGTTTTATCCAAAGTGTGCTTATAGTACAATAACTATGTCAGGAGGATGTAATTAACAGCCATTTAAATGAACAATTGTCTTAAATTTTTCTGATTCTTCATGCATGATAACTTAATCAAACAGCAAAGTTCTTACAGGCTTATCCATTTGAGAGAAAGGTGAAATGCTATAAACTCATATTTAAAAAGTCAACTTGAAAGCCATAAAACTACTGAACTAAAGAAGTCAACTATATAAAAATGAAATGCAGAAGTATACTTTGTTTCAATGTCAGCACATTACAGCTAAAATCCAGTCAGAAAAGGGAGAATTTAAGGTATGGGCACCAATTTTTGGGAAAGACATTTCCATTGAATGGATATCAAAGATCAGAATCACAGATTCATAGAAAGGAAGGGACCTTTAAATATCCCATGGGTAGGTACATCTTTCACTATATCAGGTTGCTTAAAACCCTGTCCAGACTAAGCTTCCACACTTCCAGTGATGGGGCATCCACATCTGGTCAACCTGTTCCGGTGTCTCACCACTCTTGTTGGAAAAAACTTCTTCCTCATGTTTGATTTTAACCTACCCTCTTTCTGTTTCAAACTGTTGCCCCTTGTCCTGTCACTACAGGACTTGATAAAAAGTCTTTCTCTGTCTTTCTTTTAAGTCAAGTCCTCTTTACATATTGAAAGGCTGCAGTAAGGTTTCCCTGGAGCCTTCTCTTCTACAGGTTGAACAACCCCAACTCTCTCAGCCTTTCTCGATAGGAGAGTGGTTCCAGCCCTCTGACCATCTTTGTGGCTTCTTTGGGACCTGCTCCAACAGGTCCACTCTTCCTTGTACTGGAGACACTAGAGTTGGATGCAGTACTCAAGTGGGGTCTCCCTAATGTGCTCTATAGTTTTTCTTGCATTAGAATATTTAAGACATTGGGGCCTTCTGCTCCATTTGCCTGTTATTTTGACATAAAATATCATTCACTGTTCAGTGAAGGCTGTGCCTACATTTGTTTCTGGCTTCAGTGGCCTTAAATGCAATGATGCAAAAACGATGTTTTAGGCAATGTCTTAGACAGAATTGGTCCTAATGGTCCTAGTGGGCAAGGAGACCATGGCTTCCAAAAGAGTTTAGCAAGTACAGCTTTCTTTTGGAAATGCATAATCACACTGAATAATATCACATACAGTTTTATTAAAATTTATCTAAAATTATTTTTATTATCCATTTTCATCTAAATATGCCAGTTTGTCAAAATATATATATATTTTTTTTGGCAAAGTCTGGTTTTGTTGAGCATGTTGATTGATTATTTTTGTTGTTTTTATTTCATGATTGCTTAAAAACACTTGAAAAAAACCCCATATACTTTCTTGATTCACTTATGACTCTGTTCTGAACAGCAAGCTAATTGTAGTACATGTACAAAAATATGGGAAATAAGGTTCACACTCAAACAAAACCTTTCCCTTGGCCTAAAGTTTGTTGGGAAGTAAAGTTATAGGTGATAAAAATATTCCTGTCTGATTAGGTGAAAAGGCAAATTCTAAACCTTTTGAAATGGGGAAAAAAGCATTCCTTGCCCACATTCAGAGATCACAGCTTCAGCTGAAACAATGAAAATCACTCAGAACATGATAAAAGCTTCTTCTCCAGCTCCTGGAGCTTTAAATAAAGCTGTGCAACAGCTGGAGCATGCAGTGTAAGTGCTGACACTCACCTTTGTGTTGGACAGGATGGTTGGCACCTGAATAATCCTGAATAAACCAGAAACCTGGCTGTTTTGTGATGGGCATGTGAAATTCCTTGGTCTGATTGATAGTCACTGAAGGAGCCAGTGCTGTACTTTGGTCCTGCCAGGCACTGAGGGCTTTGTTCAGGCAGGGAGGTGTGAGTACAATAAAATGCAGAGAGAAGGAAGAGTTGAATTTTTCTTAGCGAAACCTCCCTCTCGGCATTGTAGCTCTGTGGTCAGCTTGTGCTGGCGGTGGCTCATGGTCACACAGCAAGACACGTGGTGGATTGACAAAGGAGTCTGTTGCACCAGGGTCTTTGGCAGCCCAGATTGTCCAGATTGCAGTGTCTTACTCTGTAGCAGTGGGTTTTCTGGTGGTGGTTGTTGGCTGATCCTATGTGCTTGTGCACATCAAGTCTAGATCACTTTGTGATGCTGATGTGGTGGCAGGAGAATTTACTCTTGACACAGTCTGGGCCTCTGGGGACTCTCTTGCTATCCCTGTGGTGGGAGAGCATTTTGTCACCAGTTCAGAAGCCACATTTTTCTCCATACAGCCATATGACAATAGCCAGATGGGCTCTCCTGGCATTGACCAACTCTGGCCATTGAAACTTTGTTCTGACACAGTTCTTCCATTTCCACCTCTTGCAGCACCAAACTAAACCAGCATCTCCTCTTTTTTTCACAGTCTACCCGTAGCCCCCCACTGAGGTAGGGACTTTGTGTTTTAAAAATGTACATCATTAATAATGTTTTATTGTTATTCTCCTTCAGTAAATGGACTCCAGACTCACCATTCAAAGATAGGAGGAGGAAACCAGATAAAAAAACAGTGATTGTGATGCACAAACTCCTGTATAAGTTTTATGGTTTTCTCTTCCCCTGACGCAAGAATATAAATAAAGGACCAGATCTGTAAAGAATTCCTCTGCAGGATACAACAGAAGAGAGATTAAGTTTCAGTAGGCCATCTTTGTATTCGAATGTGGGTTTTGCTGTCTCTTCAAAAAGCGATATTAGCTATTCTACAAGCTATAAAGGAGTTTTCAGCTGCTTTGTCTTGCTGGCTTTCATTGCTGTTTTTTAATTAAAGCTTAAGAAATTAAATGAACCAGGGATGCTGGGGTTACACAAGGATGAGAAAAGATCAGGCAGTCAAATCCACCAAGGTGCAATGGGGCACAGGCTGATTCTCGGATTATCATATTCAATGATTGTTTTTTCCACTTTAAAGCGTAAACATTAATGCATTTTAAGCATCTGGGTCAGACTGAGAACGTACAACTGTCTGGGAGAATTAGATCTGAAACAGATTGGGAGCTACTTTATTAAGATTTTCGGTGTGATTTGCAAAAGATGTTACAGCAGAAGGCTTCTTTTTGTTATATCATTTTGCATTGAGAATGTAGAAATTAATAATCAAATGCTTAATAAGAGATATTCCTATTTGGAAGTGAACAGCTATTGCATGAGGTATAATTCTAACTGATACAGCGGTATATCTATTTATTAGGCATAAACATTTGTAACATTGATTGTTTTGTTTACAAAATGTGGCCACATTGTGTAATTTAGCTGTAAGCTGCCATATTTAATTGAGGTCGGGGAGGAAATGAAGCTACCAGCCATGGTCCTAATATTTACAGATATGGAGCTCTACTTTTCCATTCCTCTTGTAATGGATGTAGTTTTGAATTAATTTTTAGAACTGCCAGGAATAGCAGCATATTGGATTCTCTCGCTTTTTTATTTTATGTTCTGTGTCCCTGCAGTGTGTCTTGATTGCTACTCATTAGAAACAGGCTACACTCGTGTTTAACAGAACAAAAATATTCCCCTTTCTCATTGTACCTTGCAATCCAAATTTTGTCTTGGATTTAAAAAGATACAAATTAAATTTTTAAAAGTTTCCAAGACTGTATCTTCTAACATTTGTACAATGATGAGCCTTTACGATGAGCTGGAAGGATTTTAAAACATATTTCATATGCTATAGGCAACAGAACTGTGGTTATTCCTTTGCCTCATTTTCTTTTATGGGAATAATAATGTGTTTATCTGGAGATGAATGCCAAGATTTTATTTCCATGGTGTGGTGAGATAATGACTACATAGGTAAAGTTCTAAACTGAGACTTGGAAGAGCCATGGTCTGTTTCTGACTCTGTTACAAAGCTGTGGGGTTTGCCTTGCACCAGACAATATATGTCTGTGCAGACCCCTTTGTTTTGTATTAAGCCCAAAATGCCCCTAATCTCCTGTGACTCACCACAATGCATGGTAGCACCGAAGGCTGGTAGAGCATGACCAGGTGTGGATGATGGCTGTGCACCGCAGGGGCATGCAGGGGACTTGGAGGGCTCATTGCAGGATCATTGGTGCCATCAAACTGCTGTTAACTCGGGGATGGAGTGGACAAAGCCCTCTGATTCATGACTTGTGTCAGCAAGCAAACTGCATGACTGGAGTGCAGCAAGCTCAGAGATCCTCCAAAGCTGAGCATCACTGAACTGTACTTAACTTTGCTGGTGTAAATTCCTGTCTATACCACCAAGATGAGGACTCAGTTGAAGAACCCAGAAAAGTGTCACATCAATGACAGTCCAATTTTGGGGAGTGTCAGAGAACATTTTGCCAGCCTTCTGGGCTCATTCTTCTTCAAAGCCCAGCTATTGCAACTCAATGGATGCCTGTGTAAAATTATGGCAGCAGGGCCTGAGAGTGGTCTTCATGCAGCTGAAATGAGCTATTTTATTTTTAAGGCATTGAGCTGTGTTATATTTGAATAACTATATTGGAACACTGATTCTAATGGATTTTGCAGAATATGCAGCAGCTCCAGGTGTATCATGTATGTCTTTGTGCAAATTTGCAAGGCAAATGTTATTATAATACTATGGCAACTGCAAAGACTGAAAAATCAAGGGATCTCAGGAACTCCTTGGCATTTACTAGATTAGATCCCGAAAGGAGTTTGTGTTTGCAGAGTCTTAAGAGAAATGTTTCTATAGATGCATCCAGTCTTGAATCTCTTTACAGCATCAAGCTCTGGTGTCTGAACAGCTGTCCTCCCAAACAGCTATTTAAGAGTCACTGGGGAGCCGATCTAAACTTCACTAATGGCCTGGAAGTGAAAATGCTCAGGACCTAGTTGCAATTGTCTGAATTAAACCATGTCTCATACACAGCACTATTGATTCCACAGAGATGGGCAGAAATTATTTATTGCTGTAACTGTCAGTTATTTGTTTGGTAATCCAGCTAGATATTAAGCTTTAATTAAACCCAATTTCAAATTTATTGTAGAAAGTAATGTGACATTGTCATATTCTAATTCTTTATTTGGAGCTGGAGAAGCTGAGTTGCTAAGAGACAACAATTAAAAAAAAAAAAAGACTCTTGCTCATAGTTTCCTAATTAATAGTCAATGTCTAGTGTTTATATAATGCTATTTTCAGTAGATCATACAGAGACTGAATTTTGTTTCCTCAGTGTACAGAGGTGGAATGAGGAAGGGGAAAAGGAAGCAACCTCTCCCAAGGGAGCAGCAGGCTAGCAGCTGAACAGGGAGTGATGTCCTCTGGCCTTTGCCTCCTCCAACAGCTTGGATGTTGTGCAGGTTAGAGGTGATGCCACATTTCAGACCCCTTGAAAGTACAAGTACACAGATTGCAGAAGGAAAGTTTCCAGGCTCTTTGCTTTCCTTCTGAGTTTCTCTGTCCTGCCTTTGAGTATCTTTGTTATTGAGGTATCCACTGGCAGCTGCCTTTCCATTGGCAGCAATGGGCCATTTGCATAGATCTTGTAAGTCACCATCTCCTTTTTCTGAATGTTCTTATTTATATAAAACAGCATACCATAAACACTATTCTTGGCCCAAGTAATCCTGTTATTTTTATCCCAGTGCTAGTCACTGAATTGACTTCATTGCCCATTCTTTTATGTGGTTCGCCAATAATTTACTTATCTGCTGGCATATCTCTCAAAGTACACCACTCCAGATAGACACAGTGCATAAAGGCAGCTTCTAGATAAATGCATGGACAACTTTCCATTGCATGAGCAGTAGTCAAAAGCTTTATGGTCAGACTTCAGAGCACAAATGGTGATGCAGTGATGCTATGAGGATTTCTTCATACTCTTACGCATTTCTTTTTCTCCCTAGAGGTTCTTGACTGCAGCCAAAGAAATATCTTTGCACCTGAGAATAAATAAAATACTGTTAACATTTATCACTGCCTTAGCTTCATGAAACCCGTTCTAAGTTTGCAGGGTAGTGCTGAATAGGACAAACAGGATGAGAGATGCTTTAATTAGTGTATAGGCAGTTAAGTTCGATAAGTCTGGCTTCAATGAAAACTTCCTCAATAGTATTTGGTGTGGCTTGATCTTTAAAATCAACTTTTTAAAAGTGAAATGTGATTTTCTCATGGACTAAGAGGTAGAATGTAAAACCTCTGTGTGTTGTACATGACCATCTATGTTTTAAACTTGATGGAAATAAATCTTAGGGTCAAGTCTACCCTAAAAAGATCACATTAAAGAATCAACATGTCTAATATTTTGCATATGGTTTAGTTAAACATCCACTCCAGAAAAACACTTAAGGACAGATCCCCTATTAAGCCACTTTGCCTTTGATATGACTATGTCTTGCCAGCTTCACTTTATATTTCTGTTATCATCTTTATGGATCACAACATTAAAGAATACTTTGAGTGATGCAATCAATTTTTATCTTGTCATTTCTGTTACTTCATTGTTTTATTGCCTGTATGTGTGTTGATTTTTATTTTTATTTTTTTTAATGGTCTCTGGTAGTAATATCCTCTTTATTTATATCTCTGACACTTTATTTGTCTTGCACTGTTTTTTTTGCTGACAATGAAAGTGCTGCATGAATACCTCTGCATATGCACATCCACATGCGGCTTCATCTTTACTCCATAAAAATCTGTACACTGGTGGGTTTTGCAGCTATCTACACATTCATTTTCTTTCCTTTTCTCTCCTTTTCCCTTCAGACTTTTCCTGTGAATGCTAATAAGTTGACTTCAGGTATGTTGCGTGGACAGGATGCTCTTCTCAAATTTCTCCTTGGGTGAACAACCACTGTTCCTCATCATGACCCCTGCCTGCTGCAATCAAACTCCAGAATCATTCTGTTCTGCACTTTGATTGAATCTTCACGTTCATGGCAGTGCCTGGCCATGAACTCAGCATCCCAATCTGCAGGGTCAGTCACTGATGTGCTGAGCCCTTCTGCTAGGACTGCTGAGTGTAATTTATATGTTTCAACACTTTCTCAGCCTGAATGCTGGCAAATAGTCTCAGGAAGATCTGGTAACTGCTGCTGTGATTCTCAGTGAGAGATTTGTCTGCCAATTAAACAGGTAAAGTATGTTCTGGTGCTATATTCATGGTGTACATATATTCAGGCTGTTATAACATGGAGGGTTTTCCTTTCCTTTTTGTGTATTGGATGTCAGTTCTCATCCTCCTTGTTCCTTTATTTTTGAAATAAAAGGTATTTAAAAACACACAGTTACCATAAAGAATATATACATGTAAATTTGCAATCTGTCCTATCTGGAGCTTGAAGAGCAAGAAATGGAGCAATTTAGCTGAAAGGATAGATCACAAAGCTCCTATTGTGCATACTGTTACTGTTTCTTTATTTTTTCTTCCTCATCCCCAGAAATGAAGATTTTTACAGTTATTTTGAAGAAGGCAAATAATTTCCCTAAACCAATGTTTGAAACTATCCTGCTTTGAGATAGACTGTATTTTCCCTAGTAGTGTGGCCACTGAAATTTGTCTGAAATTATTGAGGGATAGTGTATGGCTTGTCTTGTATAGGGGAAAAACTAGGTCAATCAATATTATAGCTTCTGGTAGACTTATAGAAAAAAAAATCTCATGGAAACCTATGCAGACTTCACAGAAAAAATCCATGAGCTGCTTTAGTCCTTTCATAACCCATGTTATAAGGCAGTATACAAGGACAGTTTTTTTGCTAGTTTCTGCATCATTTTCTCCTGCACATCTTACCCCAGGAGCTGCAAGTGGTGAGTAAAGAGATGGGAGAAGCTGAAACAAAATTACCTCTCTTTCATCACAGTGTTGTTACTTTCTTCCAGGAAAATATGTTATCCCATTCCTCATATTCAGGTTGTGAGTTGAACAGTCTTCTGAAGTTACCTGTTCATGGGGGAAAACAGCAATGTGATCTTCTGGACTTGGGTACAGTAAGTACAGGGGTACAGGCACATGGCTGACAAACAGATAATCAGGGCATCCCAGGTGGGCCTAACCCAGTTTAGCTTTAAACCATCAAATCCTGGGGACTAGTCAACAGGACTGTATCATCAAAAGGATAGCATCAGCAATGGGATTGATGATATAACTGCATGGTCTTTAAACTGTGACACCAGTCCCTGGAATATCTGTGCTGAGGACCACTACAAGTTTGTACTGCTAAGAACTTAATAGATGCCAGTTGTGTAGGTCTGCAACTTGCAGTGCTAGCTGCAAGTGTATTAGGAACATAGTGGAAAATGCAGATGTAATATTTGTAATCCACACAGGTTTTTACAGATGTTTTCTAGTGTCTGACCTAGCCATGCATTGAATTGGATCGTTGACAATATCAGACTTTTCTGATTTGTAGATGTGAACACAGTAAAAAAGTCTCCAGCATATGTGACAAGATATTAATATAGATTTCTAAAAATCAGTTTTGTAAAAAATATGCTGTAAAATACACCTCTTATGGGAGAAATTATTTGCAAGTATATCCGTCCACAGGCACACATTTAGCTTAGCTCAGAAAGAAAAGGACTCTTCATGACTCATGCTTGCTATTATATTTTAAAATAGGATGCTTTAATTCATTAATTGCTTTTGTTATTTTTAAATGATTTTGTTTATTTTCCCACTTTTTGTTTTTCTTATTGAAATACTATCTTTCTAGCGATGCTTCACAAAGCAGTGCACAATTCGCACAGTGTAATGAAGTCTGAAAAGATGGAAGCCCTTGCTCTTGAAGTCATAAAGCAGTAAATAGAGAAACATTTCAAATTTCCCACCTCATCAGACCCTCAGTTTTAAATCAAGGATAGTAATGAGGCTGATTTCTAGAGCAGGTGATTCTGACTATGAAGACAGCATCATAAATCCCAGATTGATTGCCCTTGAATTTTTCATCACCAGATATGGTATGATGCTGCATATTTGAGTCATTTGTTCAGTCACAGCATTTAAATCCACACAACCATCTTTAAAGCTAAAAATATTTAGATATCTTGTCCAATGTTATCCACACTTGTATTACCCAGCTGGGGATATAAGAGGTGTAACCAGAGGGAAGAGTAATGTGGCATAAGGTGCTTCAGGTCCAGCTTCGAATGAAAGGGGTTGTGTGGTTGTGTGGTAAAAGAACTAAGAAAAAAAGGTTGTTTTATGAAGATGTTTTCATAGTATGAATGCTTGGTAGAGGGATGAATAAAATGTGAGGTCAGGACTGCCATGTATTGCCATTTCCAACATGGGATTTGTGTTATACTGAGTTATTCTAAAAATAAAGTTGTCCCAATGGGGTTTGTATCTATTTTGAGGATCCCACACATTTTAAGTTATTTTTTTTATTTGGGGTTTTAGCACTGCAAGCTCTCAATTCTGAAACATTATTTTCCATGCATCACTCTGGTCATAAATTCAAGCATATTAATGACTTCTTGCTTCTCTTCTTCTCATGGTTAGTAAGCCACATACTTGGGCAGGATATTTTTCACAAAATAAAAAAAAAAAAAGCCTGCACCATCCTTTGTCAGATGCAGTCTGACAATATGATGAAGGGTAATTACTTTGGTATTGATTCTGAGAGATTCATATCTGTACACTTCAAAGGGTTAAACACTTTCTGTCTGTGCAACAGTTGGAGCTATGAAGTGTAGGAGTTGCTATAGAAACAGTGCATATTTGATTCAAATGAAAAAGAGTAAACAACTTCTTTTTATATTTCAAAGCTAAATGAAAAGTGGGTCCCAACTTTGTGAGAAGTTATTATAAATACTTTTAAATCACTCCAGAAGGATTTTAGGTTTTTTTTATAAACTAAAGCAAACAATTAAAAAAAAAAAAAAAAAAAAAAAAAAAAAAGAAGGGAGAAAAGCCTGTGGCAATGGTTCCTCCAGCTCCACTGAAGACCTCACAGGCTAGGAGGGTTATGGCTGCTTCAGAGGAGAACCTAATGGGTTAGCAGGCCACCCTGTGCATCCAGGGCTCCTGTGGCTTGGGGCAATGATGCCCCCCCAGGCACTGAGACTGATCTTCTGCCCATTGCCATGGGAGAGGTGATTAATGAGGTGCTGGCACAGCAAGTTTTGACCTCCTGAGCTCATTAAAAAGCTTGTAGGCCTCTATGCTGGTTCACTTGCTAACCAGACTTCTGAGGCCCTTTCATCAGAGTTCTATTTACATGTGCACTCAACAAGAGCAAACTGATGAGAGGGAGAAAAGGGACAATACAGTAATTCTGGTTATCAATTTTTCCCTTCTAACTAGTTTCAAATTCCTATCCCTCTCCTTTTGCAGCCATCTCACAGCAGCTATGTGACAGGCAGGGACCTTTAAAGGCTGGTAAGAAATTTAAGGTCAAACCACTTGTTTTTTTCTTAGATGGAAACACATTTTTTAATTAACAGGTATGTCATATGGGAACAATCTCTTTCCTGCAGGAAAATTTGACTTTTGCTAAGAAATTGCTTCTCATTTTCATATTAAAAAGTTAATAATTTTAGAGTAAAAGAGAAAACATTTTCTAAATAGCTTTCATAGTTAAACCTTTCCAGACAGGAACGCTGGTCACACCAGAGACCCTGCCTAATGGTCGGCTGCATATTGCTACCGACATCATTCTGGATAAATTTCTGCTGGATGCATTAGTCCTGCCAAAACACCTGTGCCAGCCCTCTACTGCTCTTTATAACATTTTTTTTCTTCTTGTTCATGTGCTTGCAGCCTTCTGCCCAGGCAGCAGCTGTCACAGGTGTTTTGCCTGACCCTTTCCCAAGAGATTTTACTCTTCATTCTGTAATTTCTGGATGTGACCTTACATTGACTGTGGGGCTAATTAATGAATCTCAGCTTATTTGAAGACTGGTCTTGGCATGTCTGTAGTAAAGATAATGGCATCATGCCTGGTGAAGCTACATATTTGTGTTATCGATTTCATGTGTATTGACCAAAACCATAATGCTGCAGTGTTTATTCTTATAGACTGTCAAAAGTTTAAAAATGGTGGGAATAAAATGTTTTGTTCAGCCCAAACCAGATTGTGATTGAGTTTTATTGCAGCCCTTCCACAGAGTGGAAGAAATGCAAAACATCCCTCTGGGACCAATACAGAATCATTAACTTTTCTGTGTTGATTTATATAGAAAACTAAAATATAAATGTATTTCCGTGGATTAAGTACTAATGTGATAAAACAATCCTCTGTGTGGGTAAGTAATGAAGCCACACACGATTTTTTTTTTCCCCTGGCAAAAAATATATTACTAGGATGCACTGAATGTCAGTGGGTTCGCTTTCATATTTCCCAGAGCCTTTTTTGTAAAAAGAGTACTAAAAAATTGCACAGTACGAATCAGTGTGCGGAAGTAGCAGAAGAGCATTGTAGGCATGACAGCAATGACATGTAAATCTGCAGCTGAGCAATGAATCATATATATCTATATTTCTAACAGTCCTTTTTCAATTATATTCCACACAGTAAGTGACACTTACAGGGCCAAAGTTAGAACAAATTTTTTTTTTTTTTTTTTTTTTTTTTTTTTTTTTCTCTCCTGACACCTTTTGCACCTTCTGCAGAGGAAAAAGAGGTGTCAAACACGCATGAAATAAGGTAACTTTGAAGGTATTGGGAAATAAATTGCCCGAGAAGCAAGTGGTTTTCTTGTTCAAACTTCTGCGTTGTTCCAGAGTTTGGTGGCTTTTGCCCTGACGCAAGCTCCTTGGAAAGCTCCCACAGTCTGACAGCACTGCACAGCTCCATGCTGTTCAGCATAAGGTAGGGCTGAAGAAGAGGGAAAAGGAGCAACTAGGCAAAAATATTTGGGCCTGTTGGCTTGTTACCTCTGTGCTGTTGTGACTGTGAGGGTTTGTGGCGTTGCTTCACCTCCTGTGACTCCACCACAGAAATTTTCCCTGCTGTGAGTGCTGCTGGTAGATATTTGGAAAGGGTGACCATACACCTGTTTTCACAGTCCTCCATCCATGCAGGCTTTTTAAAAATGCAGATGGTGCCTCTTTTTCAGCCTTTGAGACACATCTGAAGCTTTTAAGAGGAGATCCAGGCAGTAGACACAGAGCAGGTCTGATCTCTGAAGTGACAGGAGCTGGTGGCCAGCTGCAGCACTGGGGACGTTATGGAACAGCAGCCAATTTGGGGCAGCTGGGATTGAAGCAAGCACATGAGCTTTCAAGATGAGGTTTAGAGGAGGAGTTTAGTTGACTTAGGTGGGAAGAGATGTGAACCAAGGGAAAAGTGTACCGGGATCAGAACAATACTGGAAGAACAAATGAAGTGTTGAGTGAATAAGTGTGAAGGAGGAAATGTAGCTCCCAAAAAGCAGCTCCAAGGTGGAAAGATTAGGGAAGAACATAAGACCCGATGGAGTTTTGGGGTAGTAAGTAGGAATTCTGGGCTGGGAAGCCCTGAAACTTTGTGCTGTGAGACTGGTGGGAGGAGTAGGGATGGGTATTAAAAGACACCTTGCCACTTGGGTAGCTCTAACTGGGATTTATTTCTAGTGAGGGATTATCTCCACTTCTCATCTTTTTTCTTGTTGAAAAGATGATAGTCAAAGACTGGTCCAGGTTCATCTTGCAATGTCAGCGGTTTTGTGTGACACAGGGATCATGAACACCTACAATGCCTTTAAGATCTCAGCAGGCATTGAAAGCAAACCCTCTGGATTTGCTTGAGATCAGTAGATAAAAGTTTCCCAGGAGAGATTTTCCTTTTCAGCTAGAATATATTTTCAAGCTGCCTTTTCACAGCAATCTCACAATTCCTTCCAAGCAACTTTTATTTTAGCTTGAAAAGCTTTTAGATGATAGCCCTGGTTGGGGAGGAGATTAACAGACTCTGCAATGGCTTCAGTGATGTTCACTTTCCTTTAAACTGTGCACAAGGATCCTCCAGCCATATCCTTTAATGAGAAGCCCTTGTTAAAAGGCCCAAGGTAAGAAAATATAGCAGGTCTCAAATTCATGCCACTGCTTTAGAAGCTTTGATCTTTGATATACCTATATATATATAGTATCTGCAATGCAAAGATTGTTGAGATGAGGATATTTGTCAAATGCTAACACTGGATCCCAGATGAATTTTTCTGTGAGTGCAGGCAAGAATCCACAGCCACAGGGAGGTTTTCTCAGTCCTCAGGGAAGCAGCAGCTCTTACTGAGCACATGGCTATTGTGGGTGCTAGATCACAAAATAAGTGACTCTGGAAACCATACCTAGGACACACAGTACAGTGCACCAAGCCACAGGTAAAGTCAGCAGGGAACACTCGAATAAACACATAGTCCTGTATGGCATTTAAAACCAGAATAGTATATTTTTGCCATCATTACTCTTTGCAAAAGGAATATTTCTATTAATTGCATTACAAAAAATGTTGAAGTTTGCCAGCAACTCTGTTTACTGCTCTGCTCAGTGGTCGTTTCTGGAGGAGAGGGGGAGCAAGTGGAAGAGGCAATTACTTGTCAGAGCAGGGATTTGGAGTGAATGACTTTGGTTGTTAACATGACAGAGTAGGGCTGCTCCTGCCTGCCAACCACATTTGGCTTCCGGGTGTCACACTTACTTTTATGGATTTTTAGCTTTGGTTTATTTGTGCTGAATTTACTCTTATGGATTTTTACTTTAACTCTCATAGGCTGCTGGAAACAAGATGGTAGATTATAGTGTGTGGGGGGAAATAGTATTGCCATTTGTATTTGTTTAACTGGCTCGAGAGCAGATTTGTTTACTTACTATAGAGGAAGAGAAGCAGCACCAGCAGCAATTGCAAGAGTTAGTTTTACAGAGAGTAATAACCCCATGAGCAGGTCTGTGACGACTTTCCAAAAAGGGTATGTGCTAAACTGATCTTCCCAGTATTTAATAGCTTTGGGAGCAATATGAGAAAACATACATCTCTTTTCCCCTTAAGATACGCGGCAACAGCTTATTGGATGGGACAGCCTTTTTTTAGCCTGAACTCTGGGCTCTAAAGCTCACAAAGGATTTAAATACCAAAAAGGCAGAAGCTGGTTTTAGGGTCCTGATTCCTAGGGCTGAGGTTTCTATACAATTTACAGTGAACCAGCCTCACAGCAGATACCAGTGCACTGGGAAGAAACCCCTAAAGTGGCTGTGGGGTGTAGGCTCCAAGCATGTTTTTTCTCCATGAGAATTTACTGAGGCTATTTCTTTTATCTTAAAATATACAGTCAGAGGGAAGGCAGTAATGTTACCTGTTCTTATCCAGGAGCCAACACTTTTGTCTAATTTTGCACTTGGTAGGCACTGTAGGTTTCATCTTACATCTGTGCATTGCGATGTCTGTGCTCCAATTTAAAATGAACTAGGAAGGCTAACACCATTGGGTTTTTTTCTGTAATAGTGGGTGTGTTTCTCAGTTTTGTAGCTTTGGTTGCCCTGAGGAAAAAAGCTGATGGGAGAATGCTCTGTGTGTCTGCCAGACCTTCTATCTCACCTTCTCTGTATCTTTTGAAACCAGTTGCCAATTTCAACCAGAATAAATTGTGGATAAGAGATCAAAACAGGTCTCATCGAAATATGTGGCTAAATAAAGCTGTGAGATGGCATTAGTCTCTCTGTTAGGCAGAAAATGCAGCATAAGATCAGTCTTTTTTGGATAATGGAACAAAAAACTTCAGGGAGTAACTTCAGAAATGGTCTGGCTGTTGGAAAGGTGTCATTTTACAGCTTCCATCTGACTCAGGCAAGAGCAGTTTATTTCAAGATTACACATAATGAACAGCATAAACTTTATTATTTCAAGGAAAACTCACCACCATAAGCTTTCTGACTTCATGGGGAACAAATGAAAGTCAACCTCTGATTACGGTGAAGAGAAAACAGAAGGATTTTCCCTTGTTGTTTTATGCTATCAAGTGGCAGAAAAATAACCCCCATCCTGTGCATGCATGTATGTCCTCCATCTTTTTCACTCAGGCTTGAGACCCAGCACCTCACCCTGCCCCAGGAGGGTGCAGGTGGGCAGCTCATGCGACACTGCTCCTGAGCCAGTTTGCTCTGCTTGCAGCTTTAGTGGGAGCTCGTTTGAACACCACTGATTCTCCAAGTGTGTGTTTTCAACTGTGGTTACTTCTGCTGTCCTGCCAAAACCAGGAACTTCCAAATGAGCAGTCACAGAAAAACAACTTATAATATCAGCTGCTGCAGGAGGTTCCAGCGAGTTGGAACTCTATTTATTATATGCTTGAGAGACTCACGAAACGGCACAAAGCTGTGCATTAATACATGGGCAGGCAGAAGACAGACAAGGCAGATGCTGCATTAACCACAGCTCATTGGAATTGGAGAACAGTAAGTCCCTTGCCCCACCTGTCTGAGATGGTCAGCTTGATAGCCTCTTTATATCATCCCCAAGAAGTCTGCTAACATGCAGACATGATTGAAATCCTTTTTGAAATAGCTGGTGAGTAGAGGAGGGCCAGGTTTCTCCTGTTAAGTTCCTCTAACTAACCCACTCTGTCTCCGAGGAAGTTGTGGGTTCAGTGTCTGATCCCAAGCGACTACCATAGGGGAAATCTGTTCGCAGTGAGTGGCTGGCTTCTTTAATCACTGCCACTCTTCTGCTGGACCAGAGCAGGAAAATGTGAGCATGTGAACAAGCCTCAGTGTAGTCTCCTACCTTAAACTGGCAGTTACGGTGGTGCTCAGGTAAGTGGGGTGCCAGCATGCCTTCACCCCCCCCAGCACAGCTGTGGCAAGGTGACACATGCAGGGGGATGACAGGCAGGCAAGGGACAGTTAGAGGAAAAAATTATGCTGAAGATGAGCATGGCTCACTCCTGCACTCTAAAATAACAGATTTTTCAGAAATGTAATTCTTCCCATTGCTCTAATTTTCATCCTGAATATATTCATGGCCAATTTCATATTAATCACTTTCACTCCGGTATCTATAACTTTGCAAGCCACAACTTCACTGCAGAATTAAGCACCTGTCATTCTTCAGATTTGTTTGTGTTTGTTCCCAAAAGCCCATTTCAAAGAAGTTATGAATGGCAGAAGCAAGGACTTATGATGTCAGGTTCCTCGTTCTGTGATATTTCCCTATGCATAATAATTAATACTGTGCTCATTTGTAGCATTATATTTTTGTAAATTATCATCTTTGTTTCTATGAAAACTTGTATGATCACAAATCTTTGTATGTACATAATAATGATTAAGATTAGCAGTTTGAGTTCCACCTTCAGCGCCTGCAAATTAAAGCTCAGAGTATGAGACCAGTTAAATGAAAATGAAATTAATTAGCTGCATTTTATTTTGGTTATTTTTTGGAGCACATATGGTATGTTATCTTTTCATATTATAGATACACTATTTCTGGGTTTAAACATGATGATGAATATTGGTTGGTTTCCCCATCTGGTACCTTATTCTGATTTAAAAAAAAAAAAAATAAAAGCAAGCCGTTATTAGCCAGTAAGGTCAATCTGCTATTGGAGCAGCCTTCTAATAGGATCATGGTTTGTATTTTTAATTTAACTTGTTTTTAGACTATTGAGGCCATCATATATTCTCCCACTGGAAAATGTGTGACTTAATGACATTTAAAAAGGTAGGAGTTTGGTTGTTTGGTTTGTTTTTTTTTTTTTTTTTAATTTAATCAATGTATTCTTGCTAGTAATGGAAATTTTCACATATTATGTCCCTTAGCCAGTGCTGTAGAGAGGAGATCAAGGAAAGCAATGAAACTTCTGATCGCTTTATTTGAAATTAATCCATGTACAAGGGAAAGAGCTGACATATTTCTCTACTATGCATCAGGTGTGACACCTGCAACTCACATGTAATTGCTTTATAAAATTAAAGCTATTCATTAGTGGGGTGTTTGAAAAGCGTTTCCAATAAGCCTAAATACTGAAGATTTTAAATTCTTTCTCCCTGTTTTCTTCCCCAGTCCCACCATCAAAACAAAGTACAATTGCTTTTGTCTATTCAGAAGGAAAATAAACCAAAGTTCTGTGGAAAATAAATGGCAGGAGGAAAATATGAAAATCTAGTTGAAACAAAACTGTGCAGTTAGACATAACCAAGACACTAGCATGTACAGAATGAGAGATGGTCTTCACCAGTAAGAGTCCCAGCCATACTGCCCAAGACACAAAAGGCAAAGGCAGGGACTGGGAGAAGGAAGAATGCCCACTGTAGGAGAAGATCACGTTTGAGACCATCTGAGGAACCTGAAGGTACACAAGTCCATAGGATCTGATGAGATGCATCCATCTGTCCTGAGAGAACTGCTGGATGAAGTGGCTAAGCAACTACCCATCTTATTTGAGAAGCTGAGGCAGTGCAGTGAGGTTCCCAATGACTGGAAAAGGGGAAACATAACCCCCATTTTTAAAATTGGAAAAAAGGAAGACCCAAGGAACTACAGGCCACCTCAGTCTCACCATTGTGCCTGGCAAGATCATTAAACAGATTCTCCTGGAAAATATGCTAGGCCACATGGAAAATAAGGAGGTGATCAGTGATAGTCAACATGGTTTCGCAAAGGGCAAATCGTGCCTAACAAATGTGGTGGCCACCTGCAACGGGGTTATAGTGCTGATGGACAAGGGAAAACAAACAAACGTCATCTACCTGGACTGATGCAAAGAATTTGGCATTGTCCCGCACAACATCCTTGTCTCTAAATTGGATTTGATGGATGGACCACTCAGCAGATAAGGAACTGGCTGGATGGTCGCACCCAAAGAGTTGTGGTCAACAGCTCAATGTCCCAGTGGAGAGCAGTGATGAGTGCTGTTCCTCAGGGGTTGGTGTTGAGGCCAGTGCTGTTTAACATCTTTGTTGGTGACATGGACAGTGGGATTGAGTGCACCCTCAGCAAATTTGATGATGACACCAAGTTGTGTGGTAAGGTTGACATGCTGGAGAGAAGGGATGGCATCCAGAAAGACCTTGACAAGCTTGAAAAGTGGGCCTGTGAAAACTTCATGAAGTTCGACAAGGCCAAGTGCAATGTCCTGAACATGGGTCAGGGCAATCCCATGCACAAATACAGGCTGGGCGAGGAGTGGATTGAGAGCAGCCCTGTAGAGACAGACTTGGGTGTATTAGTGGATGGAAAACTTACTATGAGCCAGCAATGTGTGCTCACAGCCCAGAAAGACAACTGTGTCCTGGGCTGCATCAAGAGAAATGTGGGCAGGGGGTCGTGGGAGGTGATTGTCCCCCTCTACTCGGCTCTTGTGAGAACCCCCTGCAGTGCTGGGTCCAGCTCTGGGGGCACCAACATCAGAAGAACATGGACATGCTCAATAGAATCCAGAGGAGGCCATGAAGATGCTTGGGCACTGGAGCACCTCCTCTGTGAGGATGGGCTGAGAGAGTTGGGGGTGTTCACCTGGAGAAGAGAAGGATCTGGGGAGACCTTAGAGTGGCCTGCCAGCTCTTAAAGGGCCTACAGAAAAGCTGGGGAGGGACTTATCAGGGAATGTAGGGATAGGATGAGGGATAGCAGTTTTAAACTGAGAGGGTAGATTCACATTAGATATAAGGAAGAAATTCTTCTCTGTGAGGGTGATGAGACCCTGGCACAGGTTGCCCAGAGAAGCTGTGGCTGCCCCCTCCCTGGCAGTGTTCAAGGCCAGGCTGGACAGGGCTTTGGGCAACCTGGGCTAGTGGAAGGTGTCCCTGCCCATGGCAGGGGGATTGGAACTAAGTGATCTTTAAGGTCCCTTCCAACCCAAACCAGTCTGTGATTCTGTGAATTAATACATTTGTATGGAGAATCACTTCTCTAAAAATGGAGAAAAACACTGGATGGGATGGGGAAAATGCCAAGCTATTTTTCAGATATCTTCTAGACAACAGCCTTCCAAATTTACCATAAGTCAGACAATTGGTCTGGGTCATGTTTTGCAGATGGATCAACAGCAGCCCTTCTTCTGCTGGGCATCTTTAAATCTGCATGACAGATGGTGCAAACACACTGGCATGTAGTTTCTGATCAGAATGTTGGGGGGGGAGGTGTGTGTTAATCTTCCATCAGTCTATTGGCAATATAGCTTTTGGCAGCAATAGGTGGATAAGGAGTGACAGAGTATCTGAAATAAGTTAGATTTCTTTGTTGGATTTTTATCAGAGAAGCTTTGAACTGAATTATATCTAATCTTTCATGTTTCTTTGGCAACATACTGCAATGCTAGGAGCTCATGGAGGAGAAATATAACCAGAAAAATAAAAAAAAAGGTATATTTGTTCCTTGATGTCTCAGTTAATCCAATATAACACTATTTTATGTGTCTTATTCTGTGGAATATGAGGAAAAAAAGAAATAACCATTAAAGAAATAAACAACTGACATAATCTATGGACTAGTGGTTTTCCCATTGGACATTGAATAGTAGGATCTCCCTGTTTTCTACAATTGTATTTTCTTGAAGTCAGACTGAGAAAACACTAAGAGACCAATGAATAACACATTGCACTCACTCCGGGGGAAAAGAAATTTTGCCTTTGGTAAGAAAGTACATTCACTTCTAACCTGCCTCAGCAGTAGCTGGGTCTGCTCTCTCTGGGGAGAGGAGAATCTGTAAGAATTTGTTTGTCCTCTCTCCGAATGCCCGGTGTGCAGCCTTTGCTGCCTGCAGGCATTCTGCTTGGGGAGATGGAGCAGCATGTTGGCACTGTGGACCTGTTCAGTCCCACGTGTCCTGGATGTCCTTCAGAGTTCATACGTCTCAGGTAAGTTCAAGGCTTTCTTGAAGGCTTGCTGTCTGCAATGGACACATTCACCCATTTAGGAAATGGCAGCAGAATGGGCCACAATACTTAAATAAAACTGGCACCGCATTATACTAAAGAGGAATGTTAACAATACACAATAGAAACTGTTCTTTGGCTTTAGTCCTGACTTCCCTCAGCACCTTCTTCCCACTTCAGGGATTTGTGTGCTTTAGGAATGTGGCATTCAACACATACTGTTAATTATTCCTCTTCAATTTAAGTGCAACTGAATGAAAGAAAGGAGAAGAACTATCCCAAAGGAAACTTTTGGCCTGTTGTTTTCATAGTGTTAAAGACAGATGTGGCACCTTGTGCTTTATATTGGTCAGTGCCACAGTCCTTCAAAGGGCCTGAATGTTTTCTGTTCCTAAACAAATTTATCTGTTAAGATTTACCATATATTAGGGTTTAAGTGCTTTGGAATTTTTATTGGGTTTCTTTCTATCATTGATCTTGGTTTAGAGCATGGGTTCAAAAGATCTTGTGATAAGGAGAGGTTTCAAACTGATAAGTGAACATAAAGTGACCCCATCACACAAAGTGTGACCTGCCACTGGGGCACATGGACCTGTGATGTCTGATTTTAAGATGCCAGTGCTGTCTTTCCAGTTAAAGGAAAGAGACTCTTACATGGGGTGAGTGGCAAACCCTGCTCTTGCCACTTTGCAAGAGACAGAAGTGAAAGGGTGCACATCTCAGAGTTTAGTTGTATCTCAAGACCATAACACTTTATTTTCCCCCATCACCTGAGTGCTACTTGGACACACAAATAGCTAAAGGTCACACCTTCCTGATAAAGTGTATTGATACTTTGAAAAAATCTGAAAATAGAAATAGAAAAAAAAAAAAATCCTTTTCATCCCCACAGCTCCTCTTTTTTGTCAGAGGGGAAAAGTGTCATGCTTTAGGTGAGAATGAGTTGAACATGGTAAAGTCCTGGTCAGAATCATCATATCAAATGAACTGTGGCCTTTCCTTACACACTGCCAGCTGCAGTGTCGGGATGCAGGGCTGTACAGAAGTGAAGACACTCTATGCTTGAGTGCAGCATGCTTCCATGCTGGGGGAAGGTGGTGAGTTTCTAGTTTTTGTACTTAGAAGAGAACACAGAAAGTAGTATATTGCAAGAGAGGATCCAACTCGGTATGCTTCTTTTCACTAAAAAGAGAGACTGGTTTTCTTACAAATGTTTCTCATTGAGCCTGAGCACAACCTGAATAGGCTACAATTTGAAAAAGGCAGCAAATTCATGGAGAAAATTAACATACCTTTTACCTCCTATTTGTTCCTACCAACATTCATCAGATCAAAATTTCTCTGCATACCCACTGAATCAAATATGCTGTGTCTGCCTTGAAAAGATACCATTATGCAAGTTAAATGTCTGCAATTATTTTTTTAATTATTTAGAGAGTTTCCTTGTAAGGGGTATTGATTCAAGTCATCCTTTCACTTTCTAGTTTGATATTATAGTGGTTTTTTTTCAAAAACAACTTTAAGAAAATGTGAATGAAGACAACTACCTGTTGTTAGGACATTTTGTTTGTCGATTTCAATCTTTGGCTTAATGCCTTTCAAACTTTCTGCGGCAGGACAAATCTGGCTGCACATATACATTTTTGAGGGCAGATGGCAGCAGAGGAACGGCAAACACATTTTTTGGGGTATTCAGTGTAGAAAATACCTCCATCTGCCAAAGGCTGGCTACTTTGATGGAAAAGTACAAAGTTCTAAACCTTGATAAGTACTGGAAGTTGATTATTAAGAAATATTAGGAGGCTGTGGCTTAATAGCTCTGTATGTATTATGTGTTTTGATACTGTCTATCAATCTCGGTTTTGCTAACTTAGTTTAAAGTAATTGGTGCAATGTATTTTATTTAACAAAGTGTAGTATCAATTCAGTGGTAAACACAACTGATAATTTTTTGTCCCCGTTAACACAGCCATCGATTATGTGCTCCTATGAGCTCAGACTGCACTCTTGAATAGTTTGTGCAAATAAATTACTGACTCCTTGCAGCAGAAAAGACATTTTTGTGTATTCCTGTTTCACTAACCTTGAGACAATATGATTAGTATCAAATGCATCCCTGAGACAGATCCAAGGATACAGAAGATTTGACAAATTATTCATTAAGAGTCTTCAGTGGAAAGGTTATAATTATATATTTTAAGGCAGGCAATAGCTGCAATTTTGTTTTAAAATATTGACCATCAGTGCATAGTGTGTAGCATGACAACTTAGTTAATTTGACAAGCAAGCAACTTGACCACAAAAGGCAGCTGAATAACCCACTCAGAGCAGCTTTCCACCACAGTGAAAAACACATGGTTTGTCCTCACCAAAGGAAATTCAGATGTAATCACCCCAGGCAGGATAAAAAGGTTCTTTTCAATACCACGAGAAATGATGACTCAGTGCTGAGAATTACCCATGCCCATCTCCTAGATCCAGATCTGAATTTTGCATACGAACTTTTCTTTTTGTAAGAGTTCTGACCAGTACTCTTAATTCATACATATTTTGAAAGCAAAAGTATGAGATGTGGTTAGATCTACGAGACTACTCAGTTTAGGGGATAATTCTTTTTCTGTGGATTTCGTCTCAATATTCAGCTTGAAGAAGAAAAAAAAAAATTCCCATAGACTTCACTCACACAAACCATGGGGTTTTTTTTGTGTGGTGTTTACAGAAGAATGATCGGGAATGTGTCTGAATAGCTCAAACTCTTTATTCCAATAATGGTACCTGACTGTGAGCCAGGATCCTTTCTGTTCACCTGGCTTTGTTGGATTCCTTTGATTTGCTTTAATGTGTCTCCTTTCATCTAAACTTATCCAAATAATTGGCAAACTTTGCTACATTACTGCTCCTCCCTAGTAAAGAAAAATTAAGTCTATGCATTTCTGTCTGAGTATGGAAATCTTGCAAGTGTTATGTTTCTTTCAGTGATTAAAGTAAATCATTCATTTCTGCTATTTTACCTCTTTTTGCAAGACTGCTGAGTTTAATGTTCTCTAGAGAACCTGACCAAAGGCTTTGAAAAGCCAAATAAATTACTTGGACTAATTTTATCCATTATTTGTTGCTATTCTCAAAGGATCCTAAGACAATAGAGGACTCTGATTCTTCCACATCGGTTTGCCCACATGAAGAGCTTCTTCACTTAGCCAAATAAGGTCCTGATTGAAGTACTGAGGTATTATTAATACATTAAAAACACTAATGTCACTTTAGTCCTGCTCATTCTGCCACTTCTGATTATTCTTCTTGTTCCCAGATACCAAAAATAGGCTTTGTGAATTGTTCTCAGATATCCTCATAGGCTTCTTTTAAAGGCAAGTATAGCACTAAGGTCGTTTATTATTAGCTGAAAATAGGTGGCTATAACCTGTGTAGCAACTGTACGTACATCAAAAGAAAGAATGCTACTGTTTTTTAGCTCTTTTTTTTTTCAGTCTTGAGACTTCCAGCACTCCAGGAAATCTGACAAAACCTGCAGGAGTAATTAGGAAATCATTCAACACCAGAATGATTTAATAATTATTCCTGTTTCATATTACAACTGTGATTATTGTGCTTTTCTGTTTGACTGCCTTTGCTTTCCATGTCCTGCAAGCTCTGTCAATGGTCCCTTCCAACCTAAGATATTCTGCAGTTCTGTGATAATAGTTTAACAATAGGTATGTCTTCAGCCACTTCTCTGTGTTATTGTTTTAGCAGGAAAGATGATGATAAGAACCTCTGACTTAAGGGTAATCATTCTTCTTTCCCTTAGAACTCAAGAAACAATTGTCTAAGCACTTCAGGTATATTTACATCCTATTTAAAGCAATGAAAATATTTCTTAAATTTTTTCTCTGTGAGCTTTGCAGTCAGTCCACCATGCAAGCCACAGTACAAAGACTCATTGCAACCTCAGACATGCAGTCACGTCTGCTTTTTGCTATAAGATTCTTCAGTAAAGAAAATCTTTGGGACACTCATATTAGTCCCTGATAGCCAATTTAGAGGAAAGTGCTCCTGAACAAACATACTGAATGAGTCATCCTTCCATGAAGGAAGGATTTTTTAATTTATTTGTTTTTCCTGAACAGGTGACTGCCTTGAGCAAAGAGAGGAGCTGTGTCACTCTATCCCTGTGGGCTCTATTAATCCAGCTATGTAATCAAGGAAACAGTGGTTGCCCTTTGTAGAGCCCCACAGCGTTGGCAATTTGTGGTGACAGTGTATTCCATGTATTAAAGAACTTTAAGCCTAGAACTTTTGTTGGCTTGACATGACCATAGTAACCAAGGACACTTTTTCGTTGTTCCCTGCCTGAAGCAAGTCTGAGTACCTTTCCAAGCTGGATTCTGATTTCCAAGGTCCTGTTTTGCACTGGATCTGTCACTGAGGCAGTAGACATTGGCAGAAAGTCTATGGCCATTGCAATAAAAACTTTTATCCTCTTTCAGCCTGTTGGTTTTAGTGCCTTTCTTCTAAAAATAAAACTGGACTGATTTGTTTGACAGAATTGCCCCTGACAAAGGACAGTGAATGCTTTTAGTCTCTCTGCTCATCAGAGGGGCTTGAATTGGGTTGAATTTGTCTTTCATAGAAGATTTCTCTCTTTTTGACTTCTGTTCTTTCCCAAGGATGGCAGTGCTCATTTAGCAACAGTTTGTAGGTTCACCAGTGCATAGTATGTGGTCTGGTCATTTGAGAAGACAGGACCATATGTTCCTTGCAAACCAGCTTTGCTAGTGCTGGTCGTTTGCTGAGCTACCTTTCACGGTCCTGACAGACAATCAATGTTTCTTGTAATAAACAGGTAATATACTCATACATGACTTTGTTTTGCTGAGTTAGGAAATTTGGTATTAATATCTGATCTCATTTGTAAGTATCAGAGTTCTACACTACTTTTGCTGCCTAATTAATATACTTCTGAGAAATTAATTAAATTGTAAAAAGAGTCAATGAGGGGTAACATTCATCTTTCATATAGCATCTGTGTTACAGACCTCTGACAGAAAAAAAAAGTAGAAATTATTCTATATGTTGTGCTGATGGCTAATGGAAAAGTTGAAGCGAGGCAATAAATGAGCCAATACATGTACATAAAGATGCATTGGTCTTCAGAATTTCAGTTTCTCATATCATTAAACAAATAAATGATTGTTCCCTTTTGGGGATTTGAATTGAAAAAATCTCACAAAATATGTTGGATTATTTAAAAAGACAATACCTCAGTTTGTTCCTGTACTTAAATAAACAATATTTTTGTTTGGTTAGAAGTATTTATAATTTAAAATGTAAATATAAACACCTTTACGTTATGAAATTTCCAGAACGTAAGTCTGATGGCTATGGAAATTTTGAAAAAGGTATCTCTTTGTAGCCCTGTACTGAATGTGATAGAGTCAATTTGAAGATTAATTTTAGAAAAATCTTTCTTTTTTCTCAGTAACCTATACCTTAACAAGGAATTTTCTGTAATGTCATCTTAAATCACAGTTGCAGCTCTTTTATCCCCATTTTTGAATTTCTTACTTGATGAAGTTTGATTGCAGGATTATGAAAATATTTCATAGATAAAAAACCCCAAACGTATTTTATGCTCATATAGAATTACATAAAATAAGCAGTTGTTAATTTTCATCCATAGGAACCATTTTGGTAATGTCGTCTTTTGTTCACAACCAATTAACATCCATCAATTGTAATACATACTCAAAGACATGCTTCAGCACAACGAAGACATTGTTTCCCCACAGAGGATGGCATTTACACTTCAAAGTGTAAAAACACTGACAGCTAGATTTGGAGAATATTCTACATACACCCCTCTCCCTCCTTTTTTTAGTTATACTAGTTTAGCCCTCTTCATGCTCAGCTGAAGTAGTTATATTATAATCTACTTTTTCTATGTTTTTCTTATTTTAATATTTTATGTATTTTTTCCTTTTTTTTTTTTTTTTTTTTTTTTTAATGTGATGCTGCATGAGTCTGTGGACAAGCTGAGTGAAGGTAAAGTATGTTAAACTTCCATATTATGTGCTTGCATTTTCAAGATGTGGAAGATGTATTTTAGTGATATTTTTTTTGTTTTAGTAAGATGTATTTCAGTGACATTTTCTTCAGTAAATAATTGTAATTAAAGAAAATCTATAAAAAATGCACTGGCTCATACCAGTTCAGAGCAATTAGGCTAGATAATTAGAAGCACAATAAAAGGGCTGCATGGGGAAAGGAATTTAAACTCTCACTGAACTGTTACATCAAACAGTGAATAAGAAAAGAGTAAAATATAAGTAGTGCTTATAGCTGGTAGGCAAAAGCTAAACCCAATTATTTTGGAAAAAGGAGTGCATGCTTATTTATCTAGAGCTACTATTCATCACACGTAATAAGATTCCTGAATGTGAAGGTAGCAAACTTAACAATTTCCCTTCTCTATCCCAACTTACTGGTCTTACTCTGTCAGAAGGTGAACACTATCAGTCTTTCTCAGGATGCCTTCGCAGATGAGTATGGTAAAGAGCACAGTTTCCCAAAACAAGTATATGAAGAACAAGCTAAAAAACATTAAGGCTAGTTGACATGATTAAAACCTGCCTCACCAAGTGGTTATTTTGAAATGGATGGGAAGAGGAACCACACTTCAAAAAAGAAAGCAATTGTGCAGCCGAGTGAGTTTGCTGTTGTTTGGTAAAGTTTGAATTTACACTGAAACTTTAATAACAGGAGTACTGGGAAAAGAATCTAAGGGGATCAGTTACACTGTTCTAGCACAGTGGCAGTATTTCTGTGAGCATGTAGTATGCATCAAAGACCAAAAGATTATCCCTTCATAACACAAAGGGTCTATATGCTAAACACTTCCCTCCTCGAGAGAAGTATGGGAAATGTCATGGTGTGATTCACACTGAGTTCCTAGAGGAGATGCATAAATTGCCATGGCCATGAGAAAGGGTTGCTATGTCCACACTTAACCTCAGAGCTGTGGAGGTGTTGACATGTCACTGATCCCACGGGACTACTTACGATGGTGTTGATGTTATTTAATTGATTTATAACTTGTGTGTTTGACTACTACTGCTCTCTCAAGCAGACATTAGAAATGAGCTGCAGGTCTCCCTGGGTTCATATGTGGTTAATTAATATTCAGATACACTTTTATCAGTACACCATAACAGAGTTTGACTGCAAAAGACATTTAAAGCTACTGATTTAATGAGGGGACATACTTTTTCTTTAATGACTGTAAATGGTCTGATTATTTAAATCAGAAGCTATAATAAAAATCCCCTCTTTGTAACAACATCACCAACAAATGTTGCCCTGGTAATCAACTTACTAGTAAAACAGCAATAAAGAAGCTTATTCGTGCTCTATATATTGTCATACATTTCAAGACCAGAAAGCACCTTTACGACAGTCTAATCTGCACTCCAGATAACCCTGGCCAGAAAAGTTCATATAATCATTCTTCTGTCAAGCATCTAATTTTGTTCGAGATAAAGTATCTCATTTAGAAGAGCCTGGGGAGCTTTGCTGAGCTGCAGCAGTCCCATGAAAGAGGTAGAGGCATTTTCCAACAGAGCTAGAAAATCTCCGAGACAGACTGAGCACAGGATGGTTGAGGCTTTGCTTCATCCTGATGTGTGCTGTACTGGGGTTGTGTGTGCCTGTGCAGACAGAAGCTATCTCACCGTCCCACCTCTGAGCATGCAGATGGAAACTAGAGTACTCCCATAGAAATAATGTCTATGCCAATGGCAGTAATTTTAATGATAAGGGATTTTTTAAAAGAAGGATAAAGATGATTTTCAATAAGATTATATTGAAGCATAGAAACTGTTGTGGGTTTTTTTTGTTTTGTTTTTGTTTGTTTGTTTGTTTGTTTGTTTTTTCCTTAAGTAATGGAGGAGGCAACTTCAGTAAGGAAGTAAAGGACTGAGATATCTTGGTTTTTAATTCCTTATGTTTTTGTGGATGTTTCTTGTGCTGTTCTGTCATGTATTGTATTGTAAGAGTAGTTAGAAGCATTAATTTAAAACTTTTTATCCAGTTTCCATTAACAGTTTGATCCTTTCACACTCAAAGTATTTCAGCTGGCATTTAGTGCAATAGTGCTTTAGTGAGATTAAAAAAACCCCCAAACATTTAGGAGTCTAATAAGTGTTTTGGGGTTTTTTAATATTTTTATTTTCTACTTCACTCTTTACACATTTATTCTCTTTCTGGGTGAGTCTATCTCTGACCAGAGCTTTTCAGTACTAGCACTAGTTAGTTGTTTCTTGTGTATTTGCTGAAGAACAGCAAGTTCTCTAGCCTGCACCCCATAACGCATTCCTCAGTACTGACCTGGAGGGTCACCTGCCCAGTAAGAGCATATTCCACATTCTCTGCATATATGTCATAGCCTACATCTGCCATGTGAAACTAACATGCTTGATACTTCAGTACCGTCATAAATCAGCTACTGCTGATTTATGATGGGTTTGAACTGGTGGCCTTAGGGCAAAACCTACTGTCAAGCTCTCTGAGCTATCTGTTGGTTTGGTTTGCTTTGTTTTCCACTTGATTTCTTACTTTAGTGACAACTCATGAATAAAAACAGAGATGGAAAAATCGCAAAAGATATGCCTGAAACTACAGAAAGACAGAAGGCAATTTAAGGTATTTTTTCTTCCCAGAAGTCAGAAGAAACTAGGAGAAACTAAATGCTCCAAGCAGTCTAACTTTTAAATGATTGATACTTTCTACAGCATCCTCCCAAAAAGACAGTTGTAGAAGGTGATTTGAGATAATTTTGTTCTTTCTCATGGGAAACCAAAATCTTTTTAATAAAAATACTGCTACACTTCCTTTGATGTTCTTCTACGAGCAAACAACTAACTGGCAAAAGCTTGCATTTCTAGTGAAATGAACAGAATTGGGTGGTAATAATGAGCTGGAAATATTTTTTATTTTTTATTTATTTGTTTAATTACTGTAGGCATGAGGATCACAGATAGTACACTACTGATTATGACATCTAATGTAATTCTAGGAGAGAATTCTTTCATGTTGGTCTCAGCAGGCATCAGGGAGCCATGGTCTGAATGACGTCAGTTAACAGAGCCTTCCCCTGGCACACCAGGAATGGCTACAGGGATCATTCCAGGCTGTTCAGACAACCCTTGGGCAAAAACACTACCTCCCAAGCAGAGCCTGGAGCAGCATTTCTTGCTAGTACTGGGGCTGGGGATTGGGGTGGGAGCAATCTCCAGCTGCCCCTGCTTGCACCAGCTGCTGGAGCCATGGTGTGTGTGTCAGGGTCTGCTCCTCTGTCCAGTAAGAACACCTGCTTTTATATGTCCCAACGAGACGTGCTACAAGTCAAGCAACAAAGTTTATTGCAAAGTATGGGATGCAGGACCATTACCCCTATTTACAGTCCTGGGTCTTCATTTCAGATGGGTTTCTATCTTCAGCACTGAAGCATTAACTTGTATCATATCACTGTGGGAAAATACTGCCTTGCAGGAGCACCATTTAAAACATAGAAGAAATCTTTATGAACTCTAGTGACCTTAATTCAGGCTTCTTGAAAGTAGCCAAGGAATATGTAGATTCTTCAGCAGCTGCAGTATTACTGAGGATATTCATGTGTTTTTCATTTTCCAGAAGGTGAAACAACAGCAACAAAAAAAAAAAAAAAAAAAAAAAGACCTAAGGTGTAGAGACCAAAGAAGTTGTCAGTTTAGACATGGTTGTGAGAGACTGAAAGTCTTTCTCTGAAGGCCCAGGTTGACGGAAGTAGTGAACTAAGAATTCAGTAAACTAGGATGAAAGCCAGCAGTTGGGCTGTTTTTCTGACTGAAAAAGACATACATAACCTCTGCCAAAAAAAGCTGATGACTGAGACAACATGAGTAACTATACACTAAGATACAGAGATGATGAAACAGAATAAATTTCTCATTTGTGCTTCCTCTCCATCTGCCCTACTACCTGCATCATTAACAGCCCAAGTTGGAGACCTCTATGTTTTCGTATTTCTTTCCATCTCCATAGGGCTTATGGATGAAATCCTGACACCACTGGCCCTAGGGACTCTGGGATCATATTCAAAATCCTCAGCCCTCTCCAGGCTAGACAACAAAGGCTATGCCAGTAAAATCTTTGGATGGATTAGTTCCTAGGATAGTTTTATTTATTACTGTCAGCCCAAACTGCAATATATGCATTAAAAAACTCAGTTGGCCTAGTCTTCAACAGTAGGAGTTGGAATTATTTGGCACTTCCACAATTTTTTCTGTTTCTGGTAGATAAAAGACACATCACAGCGCGCCTCATTTCTGATAAAATTTAGATCTATTGGCAAATGACAGATTCACCTCTTGCCTTCTAAACTTCCACTCAGTGACTTATAGTATGTTAATTTTTAACTATTCTGCTGAGCAGAAACATTCATAATAAATATGATATAGAATAAATGTGTTACAATTTATTTTTATTGTAGTATTAAATTATGCCTTTATAGCTTATTTCCAATGAAGGTACTTAAGAGTGCAAAATGCTCTCTACAGTGCAGATGTTTCCTCTTGCCTGGATACTTCTTTGTTTAATTACAGTTACAATGCTATTTAAATATAGGTTTGAGTCACATATCTACTTTGTTGCTTCTACTGCAAGGGGGCTTTCCACTCAAGGGAAATATGGTTTCATTATATTCCAAAGTTTACAACATCTAACAGAAAGCTCTATTCCAGTAAATAACATGGATGATTTATTGTTCAACGTTTTTGTCTTCCTTGAAACAACTGGTAAATAATTCTATTTCACACCTCACTCAGGTGAGCTGGGTCATAAGGCTGTCTATTGTATATTCAGCTGATACTGCTCTCTTCTCATTAGACTGAGATGTTATGACAAGTTATTGTAAACCTGTGTTTGCTCATCTTGAGCAAGAGAAATGAGAATCTGAAAGTAATGTTGTTGAGTAATTTGAAATTACTAATGACTTTCTTGCTTGACTAGAAAGAACCGAGACTTCCTATTTCAAGTAGTGTCATGTATTGATTTATTTTTAAAGGACTGGGATCAGTAGGAAAGGTTGGTTACTCTGAAAGAGTGTTTTGAAAGGGAAAAGACTGCACACTTCTGCAGATGCCCAAAGGGAGGACATTTGGGAAGGAACGTTCTTTACAACACCAATAAGAGAGGTTTTTTTACCCAAGGAAGCGATGCATGTGATCATGCTGTGAAAGGCCACTAGAGCACACAGATCCCAGTACATCACTGGGGGAGAATGTCAACATCAGATCCAAAGGTAAAGTGCAATCAAACCCAACAGCAGGGTAGAGACCCCAAAATACTGAATTTCTGTTAGTCTCAGGAAAGTCAGTGACAGCTAGAAGTGAGAGACCTCTGTGAGTAAAAGGCAGCATGTGACCTCAGCCCTTATTAGACTCCAGAAAATCCACAGATAAGTTGTGCAGCCCTAGCTATAGAAGCAGCTTCATTAGGTGCTTGTACTCTTTCTGTTGCAAGATAATAAAACAGCTCTGCAAATTATTTAAGTTGAATCTAGCCCTTTTAGGTCGCCATAGGAACTGCTACATACTAGGAATTTTTTACAGGAGTGTTGCATTGCTCAGGGAAGCTGCTGAGTTCTTGAAAATATGGCTTTCAGGAGTCTTAAAATTCTGGTGCACACACAAAAAATAAATCAAATGCAAATCTTGGCAGCTTTTTACCATAAACTGATGTTCTTCTCAGAACCTGCTAGATTAATAAAGTCCAGGAATGTCCATCTATTCAGTCCTCTGAGTAACATGTTCATATATTAAAGTTATTACTGTCCTTTACAGGCTGGAGAGTTAAACTGCATTTAGCTTGGGAATTGCACAGAAGGGCAGAATTAGACATATATTTGTGTTCAATGCATGTGTCATAGCACTATAGAATGTATAGGTTAGATTCCATTCAGAGATGATGCCTTATCTCAGCAGGACAGACTTGTGAGCTATTGAGATTTCTTTAAAAAGATAAATCAATTTTTCAAGGATATCCCTTGAGCTAAGGAAGGTACCACACAAACATTACTTTACACATAAGGTATCATTATGTCTCGCTGCAGTTTAATACGAAGCATGACAAAATGTGCCTGCCTAAGGACACCTTGTCAAGCCTACTGTGCCCTTCCACGAAAGAAATACTCTGTTGATCAATGGTTGCTAATATAGGTGGTTTTAACACAGATTTGTCAGTTTGAAAGGTGTGTGTATATGTGTGTGTGTGTTCTTTCATTATTGGTCACCCGCTTTAAATCATGTTAGAAATGAAAAAGTGTTCCTTTATGACAGTACTTTAAAAAGTGTCAAGTAAAGAGTCTGAAAAGTGTGTTACACTTTTTCTATAGTTATCTAGAAGGAATTCTGAGAAAAGTTTTGAGTAGGTGCAACTCCCTTGCTTTCTCATAAAGAGACCTAATCAACACAGCAGCAGGACATCTGATGACCTGATGTACCTGGATTCAGGATAGAGGAGGACTTTTTCCCCAAATGGCAGAATGGTGATGATTCATTTCATCATAATGTATCAGTTTTCATTCTCCATTTTTCTATAATTAAGAGAATTTCAAGGGCTCTTTTCTTCTTTTTCTTTTTTTTTTCTTGTTTTTAAATTCTTCTTTTTCTTTTTTTTTTTTTTTTTTTTTTTTTTTTTTTTTTTTTTTTATGGTTGACATAGATTTCTCTTTATTACATATGTTTAAAAAGAAAATCTGTTGACAGTCTTCAAAAAATGTTAATAACTTTTTAGTTTTTGAGATATGTCTCCAAGACCAATTGTCTTCACCTTAGACAACTTAGGTATAGGATTTTTTTCTTTATATTCTTTTACTCTGAAATTTTGGTATCTTGGATGTTTGATATCAACTATCTGCTTATAAATACTGCAAATTTTCATTAGTATTGTACTGTCTGTTTTTTTAACACATTCAGAGATTTTGCAGATATCAGCAACTCTTTGTCTGAAGGATTAGCCCAAATACAAACAAAGACCTCTCAGCTGTGGCTGCAACCTACCCATGACCCTACCCCCACCACATGCAAATCTATCATCTAGCCAGTCATTAGGTAAGATAAGTGAAACCATGAAAGACTGATATGACAAGTCTTTCCTGCTTCACAAATAAACTTTATTTAACACAGATTTGTCAATTTGGCTTTATTATAATTGTGTATTTGTCTGAAACTGTGAGACAACAATGTGGAAGATGTGCTAAGCACTTCTTAATTTTAACCTGATGTATTATTTCTGTGTGGAGATTTGAAAGTTGTACTGCAATACATGCATGTACAGAAATTCAGAAATAATTGTTATAGTCAGCTGTCTGGTTATTGCATGATTTGGCTGCCCCTTGTCTGTGTAGTTAGAAGATCAAGGCTGTTTGTCACAGCAGATATAGATACCTGATATCTGAAATAATTGCAGCAATCCAGCCTGTAAACTGTGCTCTCCACATTGGGGCAATCATTTCCTACCTTATTGTTTTTGAAATTTTACAATGTACCCTATGAGGTTTTGCTAGAGCCACATCAACTGAGCACTTCCTTTCTTCTTTAAATGCTGGCATGATTCAGCTTCCCTCTTTGGCTCTCCAATGGACATCTCAAGAGATGTGCCACCTCCCCAGCGGGCAGTCTGGCATGCTGAACAGAGAAAAACTTACAATCTGAGAAGCCTGAAAATAAGAATTGTCATTGGCAGCCATGAAAGATTGTACACCTCTTCCCAACCTTAATCCCCAGCAATTTCTGGGGTTGGAGTCAGACTAACTGCTCCCAGAGCACACTGCAAAGCTCTAATGGGAGTTTGTTTAATAACCAGATATTGATGGATCTTAGCAGCACACTTGCACAGGAAGAATATATAACATAATTGGGGAAAGAGGATGTCCAGTATAAATATATGTAGGCCTCTAAAATTTGACACAGATGGAACATTCCCAGTATCAGTGGAGGATGTATTTGATATGGATTCTTGAAAATGAGAAACCACTGCCAACACCAGAAAGGGGAAAGATAGAGAATGAAAAGGTAATAAATCTTTGTGTCCATCCATATATTGTGGAAACAGCACTTTTAAAGGATTGCCATGTTAGGATGTGAACAAGATTGCTTGGCAGGGGTTTTGGGATTAGATAATCATATTCTTTGAAGACAATAACTTTAGCTATCTCTCACCCTAGCGCAGCCTGAGTAGACAAAGGTCAATGCAGGGGAAGTGGCTGTGAGAGCCGAGCAACCAGGCCTGTGAAAAACTAAGACAAACAGCCTGGGAAAGCAAAAGTTGAGGCTGATTGAAGATTTGCCTCAAACACTCGCAAGACAAAACTATGAGTCACAGGGTGATTTCTGTGGAGGCCGAAGCTGATAAGGCTGCCCGATGTATCTGGGGGAGAGAGCCCTGTGGAGATGGGACGGCTCTGCCCTGGGGCACCTGGGCAGATTTCAAGGGCCATGTGTCCGGTGAACGAACTTTGCTTCATTATCCACGAAATGCATATTAAAGTTGACACCCCTCAATATGCTAACGAGGGCTGTCATGATCATGCGAGTGACATCATCCCATGAAACACCTTACCCCTCCCTGTACATGGGATACGTAGGTCTGTGGGTTGACCTAGGGGATGGACCCAAGGAAAGTGGGTATAAATCAAAGGGGAGAAGAAAGGGCTCTCTCTCTCTCTCTGCCCCTCTTCCTGCCCCCCCCCCGGCCGTCTGGAGAGAGCAGTGAAGCAAAGACAACGGATGCCAGCGAAGAAGATAGCTGCCTCCTGGAATCCTCGCCAGCAGGAGCAGCGCAGGAACCCAGACCGGTGATCTGTACTCCCCCATTCCCTCTATCTCCCTCTTTTCCTTTTTTCTGTTAAGAAATGTAAAGCATATTATATTGCTTGCCACAGCTTGCTCTGTACTTAGCCAGTATATCATGTGTTCAATTAGTGCATTGTAGGTAGTTAATAAATGCTTGAACTTGGAGACTTGTTGTCCGCTCCAATTGGGGATTTGCGAATCTGAGTCACTTGTCCCCCTCGCTGGAGCGGGACGTGACAGTGGCAGAATGGGCTGATGTCAGGAGAGAGGACTATGCAGCTTCTACCCAAAGGGACAGAAATGTTTAGGGAGAGGACAATGTGATTTGCTGATGGAAGAGGATATGGTCTGGTTCCTATCCTATGTATTCCTACCACTTATTCAACTCTTGGGCTCATCACTGCAGGATTCTGCCCAGATGCCCCCCTCTTAGATTTTTGCCATCTTTTGGAGAGTGAAAGGGGTAAGAGAAAGGGCACTTCCAGCTTGTGGGAGCAGGTGATTAGAGTTGGGTCAGCAATAACCCTTGACAAAAATGTCTTTCTGCTTTGGCTGTTCCCAGTGGTGGGAATGGAGGTTGTGACATCTCTGCTGTCATTAGATTTACTCACTAAAATACAGGGAGTGAATAACAAGAATAACTCTTTGTCTCAATGCCTCATCATCCTAAAGCTGATTCCCACTGCAGGTGAACATCTTGAACTGCTCTTTCTTGGACCTTGACTGCTAGTTTTGACATTACAGAGTTATTGTAACAGATAAGAACTAAATAAACATTTTGTTCAGCAGTTTTAACTCGGACAAAATCTCCCAAACAGTGCATCATGTGCTTGATAGAGGGCTAAGATGTTTGTAATAAGACGCTTTTTCATTCCGTTGGATTAAGACCAGTCAGTCAGAGAGAACTACTGAATTGTATTTGGCTACAATAAGCCTGAAATGTAACACTCCAATATATCAGATCCTCAAAGGGATACCTTTCTCATTTACAGTAAGTCATAACATATTGGTAGAACTGACCTAACTGTAAGATAGATATTTTAGGTGGTCTTTGGGGATTCTTCACAGAGTAAAACTAAAATTCTTGAGGATGGAAAATGGAGAGGAAAAGTGTTGCACTGTTTATAGGTGGGTGGTGAAAATGAGAAAACAGATGTTTCTGACCTATCCTTTCTGAGTCTTTATGGTCATTATATTTTTGTACCCGTAGCTCCATTATAGAAAATAGTCTTACCTAAAAATGATAACAACAAAAGAGGATACCTTCCCTGAGTCCTGTAGTTACTCTATTCACTAACTGCTCACACATGTTGTTTTATATATTTTTTTTGTATTCTCTAGGAACTGTCAATATAACCAGAAAAAAAAAAAAAAAAAAAAAAAAAAAAAAAAAAGGAGCAGACATCTGAAAGGATGTGATTTAGAGGAAAATGTAGTTTATATACTTGGTAGCGGACAAAACTGAAGGCATTTTACAAATAATTGAGAGATTTCCTCACGTCACGTATCTGCTGTCATACCTATCAAAGAGCAGGTGTGCTCCTCTGGCATGAGAGTCACTGTTTACTGAAATGGGAGTAAAATTAGAGCCACTGAGTTGACAAATAAACAAACATGAAGAAAAGTGGAAACACAGCTCTGGGGAGCATTTGGTGCCCAATAATAACTACAAGCGGTGATACTCTTCCAACTCCAGCTACACTTTCTTTAGAATATCACTGGTTGTTACAGTGATGGAAAAGCCTTTCAAAAATTAGCATATTTTTAAAAATAGACTGATGTGTTGATGAGTATGTGGAAATCAGATGTCCTACTGTCATGTAAAGCAATTAAGAGGAATGACATAGTATTTCCAACAAAAGCTTGCAATAATGCAAACCATGTAGAGAATAATTAAATTGGACTTTTGAAAGGCTAGTACAGCAATTTACCTTGTCTTAAAATTTTAATTTAGATAATTATACAGAATTTTGCAGGCTAACAAAGATATCTATCTACAACATTTGCCATATGTATTTTATATGAGTCATACTGTGCCTCTGCTATGGATACCCTACTGTGTGCAATATGCCTGATTAGCATGTGGAAAAGAGATTTTAAATGTTATGTCTGGGTATTACTTATTCCGTTATGTTGTGATCAGATTGTCCATTTTCCCTGTTGCTTAGAATGAGACCTTTAGTTGCCTCTTCTGGTCAGAGGAGTCCCTTTGGGGGATGGTGGTGGTGGTTTATTTTGGTTGTTGGTTTTTCCTCTCCCCAGGAACTTATGAGAAAATAAAGGTAGTTTTCTGTTTTATGTTATGAATACTTTTACACCTGAGACCATATCTTATAAAAAATTATATGCAATGTGAACAAACAGTGTCTTAAAGAACCAATCTTCAGAGTGCTTGTCATATCAGTAGCTATGAGAGATTAGCCATTATTACTGCAGTGCTATGTACCTGAAGTAGCTTTTCATCAGCAACGCTGCACATCCTCAATGCTGCAGCCCAGAATCTAGTATGACCTGATTTATCCTGCCAGAGAGCAAGATGGCAGAGGTCTGCCCTGGAGGTTATTACCATACAGTAAGAAAGTGATCATGTATCTCTCTTTTTAAATTTTTAATTGGATCTGTAAAGTGTGGAGGGTTTTTTTAGAGCTCTAGTGCTTTATTGTAACTCACACTATATCTCTTCACTCCAGCTGAATCTTAAGACTCAAAAGTCATAGGCATTCCCATTTTGGCAGTAACATTTGTCCCTGCAGTAAAGAAAGGAAAACTCCCATTAAAGCCTATGCCAGTGTGTTATGCTTTTCTTTTCTGTTGCAGTTCCCTAAGATTCCTGTTCTTCGCTTAGTTACTGTGATAAATGAAACAAAAGATTTTCCCCAGGCCAACCTTTGAGACACACAAATCAGATTTTATGATCTCTTTTTGTGGCACCAATAGATACAGTGAAGCTGCTATGGACATGCAAATAATATGATCCCAGTGCTAAAGAGAGCAGATGAGAGGACAGAGCTCGGGAAGCACTGCAGTGCTTTCTTCAGCAGCTGATGCTGAAATCACAAATAGGGTGAAAAAGGAAAAAGGGGTGTTACTGAGAATTGCTGGTTCGCTGCAATCTATAGCAGTCATTCTAGTCCCTGAGGCCGGACAAGAACAGAAGTATCTAGAAGCTAGAGCTGATAGATCATATTAGCATCTTGGATCAGCTGTCTGTTTACCCTGTTTAACACATACCTCTGAATAAACACCAAGGACCTGGGCCTGTCATTTAGATGACAAGAGAAAGGCATTTTCCCATTTCCCACACTTCTACATATGTGTCTGTGGCAGGAGGTGAAAATCCACGAATAATAGGGATATTAATAGTAGATTAATAATAGCTATTAATAATTGGTAACATGGCATGTTTTCTGAAGAATCTTCTGTTGCATGAGATCCTACCTTCCCTTACCTCTGCCAGGGATGAACGGGTAGGGCTCCTCAGGTAGCATCCTCAGTGCAAGAAATCTCAATGGGGGCCCTCAGTCACAGGTGAGAAGAAGTGATGCACTCTGTGGGCTCCCAGCAGGAATCTCACTCCCTAAGACAAGGGTATAAACTACTGAGCAATGGAAAGGTGCCTCCTGAGGCACTAAAAAGCAGAGAAGAGAATAGAAGGTGGAAAGTTTCAGATACCAGATGTGTATCTGTAAAAAAGAAAAAAAAAGAGAGAAAAGAAACAAAGTTTTTTTGCTTGTAGCTTTTTAGTCCTGTAAAAATAGCAACTCAGTTCTAATTTGAAGGGATCAACTTTGTTACATTTATTCTGTTAGAAAAAAGTAAATACATCCATTTTTAAAATATCAAACAGTTTCCAAAAATATCTAGGACACGCATTTCAACATTCTGCTTTGCAACTGATGTGACTCAGCAGGTGGTATTAAGCCATTTCTATATCACTCCTGAGTTTTTGTAAATTTGCAAAAAATGTGCATAACAATGCTTCCTTTCAGCATAATAACCCTATGGAAAGTTTAATTGGTTCTCAAGACACCTTTGTTATTTCTGCAGCCTTTCGGTTGTTCATGCAAACATGATCTGTACAAAGCTCTATTGAAATTAAGTAAACTGAATATTCAGCAATTCACTATTTCATGCCCATTTAAAAGGTATTTTTAATGTCTTAATAGAAAGGGAAGTATCTGGGGAAATGCACAGATATTATACAGTAGAGAAAATCAGGTGTTTGGGAAGAAAAAGTATTCTGTATTATTTGCTATAATGTTTGTAAACGTCTTTAAAAAGTGATTTCAGAACAGTGATCTTTAACTGTGAGTACTCCTTGTTGGAGACAGGTTAACAGACATCACATTAAAGCTAAGAGTTCCTTTTGAAAAAAAAAAAAAGTTTTAAAATTTGTACTTTAGAGACTTTTTTCCTGTATTTTTTCTTATGCTGAAATAAAAGTGGGAGCTCCAGTGAGAGTGTCAATTAGTTGTAAACTCTGTAAGCCCATGGCTGTCTCCTACAATTCAAGTTTCTCTCTATATATAATAAAGAAAATAATTAGTGATTTCATGGGTAAATCTAAAACATTAAAAATAGCTTTTATAGCCATTAAAGAGCTAGATCTCTTAATCTGCCTGGGTCCCTCTTCAAAATCTCTGAAAGAAACAAAGCTTCTGGTAGTAAGAGGCAAAAGCCCCTGACATGCGTTATTATCAGCTGGTTAAAAAAGTAATTTCCATGGTCAGCTTTCTAAGTGGAGGAAGATCCTCAATAGCATCACTGAGACACATGTGCTTGGTGTTGTTTAGGTGTTCACTAGGAGACTGACCAGTGAGGTGATAGTGTTTGCTGGTGATATTCAATTAATCAGTCAAAAAAGAGGTGATCCAAGAAGAATTGCAGAAAGATCTTAGAACAGTAATTTAACAGATAATAAAACAGTAGACGAAATTCCACAATGATGAATATTGCGTGAGGCAAACAGGAAAAACAGTCCAGGCTTCAATACTGAACTCCAAAATATTACTATTTGAGGAGCTATAATATATACATTTATGAAATCTTCATGTCATTGATCCATAGCAGTCAAAATCAAATCCTGTTAGGAAATTTTATGAAAGGAACTGAGGAGAAAGAAAATACCAAGAAAAAATAAAAACAACAAAATATGTAATTACAATAGTGAATATAATGTCCCTGCATCTGGAGTGTTACTTGGTATTCTGATCCCCAGCCTCAAGATGTAAGAGAGCTAGAAAAGGAACACTGAAGGCAGAAAGGATCATCAAAGGCAAGGAATAGAGTTTCAGGCTTGGGGAAGGGGATGAAGTTGAGATTTATAAATCATGAGTGGATTAGAGAAAATGAATGTGGGACTATTAATCATTGCCTGACTCCCCTGACACAAGAACTATAAATACAAATTTCTCAGGAAAAGAAGCAAACACCCCACCCCCTGAAAACTCTGTATTTTTTAATAAAATATTTTTAAACGGTAGAAGTTCTTGAAACAAGGTGTTTAGGGTGGCCAAAAATTTGTTTGGGTTAAAAAAATGGAACTGGAAAAATTAACTGAAGAAAAAGTCAGCAAAGGCAGCTGAGAACAAGACACCATAGCTTTGCTCAGGAAGATCTTGAGATAGAAATTGCTAGAGGTTGGGAAAGGATGCTTGCTAAACTTAAATATTTGCCATCAGTAACAGCATAGATTTCCAGACTGAATTTTCAGTTGACATAGAGTGGTCATTCTTATTACTATTCTTAAATAGTAACAGAAGAGTGTCCCTGGTTCCTGCAGATGTGGGATGCTGCTGTCAGAAGACTGGAAGAGCAGACCCTTGCAGATTGTTTGATGCAACGGCAGCCAAATTCTTGCCCAGTAATGTCATATGCATCTTGCCAGCAATGTCATCGCAACCTTCTGAGTGAACTCATCAACACTGAGCAGGCAAGAAGTGCTGTACACAGGAAAAACCCAGCAGCCACTAGAGATCTCAACAGATTTCCACCTGCAATATGAGAACTCACACTTTGTATGTGCAGTCATTGCAGACTTTTGCTACCTCTGTAGTTTAAAACCCTGAAAGAAGGTCCTTTCCCAGTTTGTGAGGGATAGATACTCCTGCAGACTGCTGACAGATACTCCTGCAGACTTACTGAACTGCAATCTATTTGTTTTTTTTGCTTTATAATTGCCATCTTCACAGTTAATTGTATTTACTTAGTTTTCAAAATTATATCAGTAGGTGCTTTCTCTCATGTCAAAAATGTCTATTGTGTTTCAATACTCATGTTTAGCATTAGCCAGGCATTACTGCTGGCATCAATGTCATTTGCTGTTTCTAAAACCTACGTCCTAATGCCAAACAAACAATTAATAGTCAGAGTGAAGCCAGACAATGAAAATCAAGAAATCAGGCAGCTTGATTAATAGCTAAAAACATAACTGGAACCCTGAAGAGATGGAATATAATATTTATGGATTTAACATTGTGAAGTAATTTAGGTAACTGATAGGAAAAGAGAACCAGGTTACAAAGCACATATAATTTTATGATTGATTCTACCTGATAGAAGCACCTAAAAAATTATTATCTTTGCCTATAACAGGCCAAAGAAATGGTGCAGTTAAATCTTGATGGAACAAAACATTTCCTTCTTACATTCTTGTTGTTGTTGTTGTTGTGTGGGTTTTTTTTGTTTGTTTGTTTTTGTTTTTTTCCTGAGGAATAATTAGTTGTTCTGGGTTTTTATTAAATCTCTGAATTTATGGGCCTCGTCCTGCTGTCATTTTTTTGTAGCAATTAATTCATATCTAACCCACAGCCCTGAGAGGAGGGTTGGCATCCTTAATATGTCAAGGAAAAGGACGTCATTTACAGCTATGTTTTGCTCTATCACAAGCTTTTGAAGTCTTCTAATTGCAATGCCTGGCAGTTAATATAATTGACTTTATCCCTTCCACAGAAAAAGATGTCCCTTTAAGAACTGTGGCTTTATTCTAGCCCCAGATACAACTTCTTCCTGTGATACTGTGGAAGAGATGCAGCACAAGAGTTCAGGTAATGCGTGTGACAATACAGCTTAGGCAGTTCTGTTTGCCGCAACTGAGCAGGAAAACAGGGAACTCTGGTGGTTTGGAGATACAGCTTCCATCTGAGATCACAAGGTCTCTAGGTGTTCACATACATCCATTTTAACTCTTCAGATGCTTTTGCCTCCCCTTTCTCCTACAACCACTCATCCTGCACTGAAGTTCCTGTGAGTGATTGAACCACCCAAAAATTGTGCCCCTTCCTGAAGCTTTCTTACCGTAGTGGACAGTACAGTGTATATCAAGGAGAACCTGAAGTGGTGCATTTCCTTCAGCAAGTCAGTTCTATCTGTTTGCAAATGTCTGATCAACCACCTGGCAGGCTATAAAGAGAAGAGCTTCAGATTAACTGCCTTCTCCAATGAGGTTCATCTACTTATACCACAGGACTGTTGAAGCAAATGCAGTATTATCTGTCAATACAGATGGACTTGTGTTGGACTTCCAAGAGGTAAAGAAACACAGTCTTGTGTTGTTTCTTTGGGGTTTTTTTGGTTCGTTGTGGGTTTTTTGTTTGTTTGTTTGGGGTTTTTTTGTTGTTTTTTTTCTAAAGGGTTGTGAAGTCTTGTGTGTTGTTATCTTCAAGTGAAGTGGGTTTGTTTGTAACAAACCTCCTGAGTTTTTCTTCTATCTGTTTGTGCGTGCTTGCCATCTGCTTCCTAGCAAGTTCAACTATAAACAAGATGGACCACTGATGCTGAGGAATGGGGTAGAGTTTCCTCATTTAAGCACCTGCCTTGGAAAAGCAATGTATATTGACTTCATGTTTTAGTGAAGTGTTTGCTCTGTGGAAGTTATATACAGCCTGGGCTCTATTAAACCAAACTTCTTGACCATATATACGTGTCTGTACTCACCTTTGTATATCAGGAGACAATCCTTCAGTATATGGCTTTAGTGCTGCTGAGACAGCTTGTATCAATTGAGCAATGGGCAGCTGTTCAGAAAAGTATATATCTAATAATATTTAGACTGGGATGAAGAGCTTTGCTTATAGTAGATACTAGCAATACTAGTGAATTTGAGGCTCAAGTACAGATGTATATGTTTTTATATACATACAAAAAATGACAACAAAAGTAAGCAGATGTAGTCTTTGTTACTTACTGTTGCGTTGGCAACTTAAATTGATACTACCTGTAGTAAAGCACTGTGGTCTCCAAGTTACTGTGGAATTAAATCTATGTGAAAGGAAGGCTAGTAAAGTGGTTTTGGTTTGGTTTTGGTTTTTGTGTTTGTGTGGGGTTTTTTGTTGTTTTGGTTTTGTGACTTTTGGGTTTTTTTGTTTGTTTGTTTTCCTGTGGCTGAGGAAAATTGTTAATGTTTCCTCTTCAAGTTCATTTTGCTGAGAAGCTGGTGTACTCCTGCCTGAGCCAGAGCTTGATCTGCAGCTGTGCATCTCCCTACACCTATGAGGCTCAGGACTGCAGAGCGTGTTAAAGGAGCTGAAGGAATGAAAAAGCCACTAGATTGCATTAAGCTGATGTGGTGGCATTGCTCTCTCACTGCCTTATTCAGCTGGAATCAAGTTGGAACATGCCTGTATGTGCTACAGCAGCTACTTCGGGGATGCAGGCAAACAACACAAAATTGTTTCTGGAATATGCTGAGTTGATGAACAGCCATTATGGGAAATGAACAAAAATTGGCTACAATACCAAAATATTTTTCCTTTGTTTTTAAATGCTTTCAGTGATAATTTATCTTCAACTGTAAATGCTCATGCCCATCACACTGACTTGCTGAGGGACATTTATATCAGCACGGGCCAGGCAAAGGCACCTAAGCAAAAAACAGCTCCTGGCTTGCCATCTTGTTCATGAGCACATGTTATTGAACATGCCAGCAAGCAGACTTATAAGTGTTGAAATCATGTGGACAATATGTATCCATACCAACTTTTGTGCTATACCCAGAGTGGTACCTACTTGCCAAGCTCCCAAGAACATGTGACAGAATAAAAGTAATGGAGACAAGAACATAGTTGAAAAATGCATAGACAGGATGTGTAGGAGGTGGGAGACAGTGTTTGTCTTTGCTGGGTCACGACTGATGCTTGCAGTTGGAGGGAGGTTGTGATCATATTTTGAGTACAGAGAAGAGAACACTCAGGTGGCTTTCTCCTTACAATCTTATCTGATTTTTTTTTTAATTGTTTGTGATCCTAACACCAGAAGATATGAAAGAGAAAGCCAGTAACTGAAATAAGAAAAAGAATCTGTAAACTCTCTAGTCTTATGAGCATCCTCTTCTAGTCCTTACTACATGTATTACATCCATGTTTGCTCAACTCGCATAAAAGCACTTTCCTCTTTAATCCCATTCTTCCTTTCAGCAGTAGCAGGATTCTTGTCAAGTATCTTCTGGGGAATTTTCTGGTTTTGTTTTCTTTCCATGCCTTTATCACTTGCTTCCAATGAGCATATTTGATGCAAAGATTTTTATTTTTTTAATAAAAATGTCTGCAAGATCTGCATCAGCCTGTCATATACATAACAGCGTCACAGATGTCATTATGTTACTGTAGGGTTTCTTTACATGGAGAAAATTATTTTAATGGGGCTATACTGTTACAGTGATGTTAGCATGTCAATAAATGTTCCTATATCGGCACTATTTTCCCAGAAACAGAGCTTTCTTTTTCTAGGCCAGTTTGCTGAGAAATGGCAGAAGTAGAACCAGAAAATAAATTTTAGAGATACTTCTGATGGGAAACTCTACCAGCATAGGTAATATTGGGGGCTTCAATAGGAAATAAGCTCTTTGTGTCTCTCAGTACCTGTTACCCACTTTTAAAGTGAAGATAATGTGAGGGTGAAGCCACTTGATTTTGAGAAATGCAATGCCAGGGAGCAGCAAGAGCTGGCTGCTGTGGGAGGCAAAGGGAGCCAAGGATGCCAGCCAGGCTGGCAGTGCTGCTATCGATGAGGGACATGGTCCTGCAGCACCTGAGTGAGGCAAGTGAGCAGATCTCCTGGCAGTGACCAGGGCCAGCCACTACCTGATGGTCATTAAGAAAACCCATGTTGATGGGGCAGGACTGAGGCAGAGTTGGGAATTCAAATCTGTGGGTCAGAATCAGCAAAACAGATGGCTGGGCACAAAAATACCTGCAACATGGCTAAGGTGAGGCCAAGGACAAGCGCCCGAGCTTAACAGCAGATTAGAGAAAATATTTTCAATGATAATTTTCTTAGAAACACATCAAAATTTATTCTGATTACTTTAATGGCAAGCAAAACATTCAAAGTATTTAGTCTTTCCATGACAATGGAAAGAATGTGGCAGGATATACATTTCTCCATGTGGGAAATACTGACAAATTAGAGTGAAAATATAAAATATTTTATCTTTGGGCATTTTCCCATCATATCTCATCCTTCAAGTGCCTCCTGTTTTTTCTTATTCTTATCTCCTGGCTGCAGTTGAATGCACTTCGGCTGAGTTTGTTAACTGAAGGAGAGAGCTGGCTATGTGTGTGAACTCATACTGGTCAACAGCATGAAGGAGGGGAAAATGTGAGCCAGGGATTGTTTCAGGCAGCAGTGAATCACAAGCTCCCACTGCTTGGAGCTACGCTGATGATGCACGCCAGTTGTAAATCCAGTATGCTCAGTCTGTTCACTGCCCATCTGGCACAATGCAACAAAACAAAGAAACCAAACAGCACAAATGAAACTGACCCTGGAAGCTAAAATTAGATAATGTTAGTTTATTCCTAACAGTGTGAGAAAGCCTTGCAGTAGTATTCTCTCTGGGATTCTTTTACTGCTTGTGTCTGAATGCCTCCATGCAAGAAACCAAGTACTTTCTCAGAGAAACCTCAAGTTTAATTGAAGACCACATAGCACCAATATTTCTTATTTGAGACAGGCATGACTGTCATGATTATTTTGAAATCTTACACTGTATTATGGATGTGGAAGGGAAGGCATTAGAGAAAACAGACTTGAAAATCCATTTAGTCTAAATCTACAAACCAATTTGAACAATGGTAATTGCATGGGTGATTCATATAGCCACTGTAAGGTGGAAAAAGAGTTCCTCCAGTGTGACTTCCACACCGTAAAATGGTTTTGTTTTCTTAATCCAGTAACCTAAAACTGAAATTGAATGTTTTGCATTGGGTGTATTTGGTGAGGCATTTGCAGCAGGGTGTCTGCAGAGAGCTCAGAGAGGAGAGCAGGGCCTGCCCCATGCCAGTCCCAGACAGCTCTGCATGAGCCCCACCACAGCTACAGCTGAGCCCCTCAGTGATGCTGGTGGCATCATCCTGAAAATGTATTTAAGTAAGGGTGAAATGGTGCCTAGGCAGTGAGGGGAGGGGAAAAGTAGTGTGAGAAAATGTATTTAAGTAAGGGTGAAATGGTGCCTAGGCAGTGAGGGGAGGGGAAAAGTAGTGTGAGAAACAGCCCTGCAGTACCCAGGTGAGAGAAGCAGGAGGGATTGCACTACAACCCCTGGAGAGGCCACAGTGAAGCAGGTGCCCTCACTGTAGCACACAGAGGACCTGTGATGGAGTATGTTTATCCTGCAGGAAGCTGTAGCCCATGGGAAGGGTCCATGCTGGAGCAGGGGAAAGCATGAGGAGGAGGGAGCAGCAGAGAGAGGCTGTTATGGACTGACCACAGCCTCCAATCCCTTGCCCTGCTTGGGGTTGGGGAGGAGAAAAAGGAGTGGGGAATGAAGTTGAACCTGGGATGAAGAGGCTTAGGAGAAATGTGTTTTAGTTTTTCTTTGTTTCTCACTACCCAAATGTAGTCTAATTGGCAATCAATTAAATTAATTTTCCCCAAGTTAAGTCTGTTTTGCCCTTGAAGTTAATTAGTAAGTGATCTCCCTGTCTTTATCTCAACCCTTGAGCCTTTTTGTCTTATTTTACCCCCAACCTGATCCTGTTGAGGAGGAGAAAAGAGACAGTGACTGGGTGAGGATCCAGTAGCTGACCAAGATCAACCCACCACATATTTTTAAGGAGTAATTGTGTTGTTGGTATTATTAACACTTCTCTTAACATGGCTTGTACCTGGAAAAAAAAAAAAAAAAAAAAAAAAAAAAGTTTGTTCTTTTAAAAAGGGTTTTATATATCTGAGTTACTAGTTTACTAGTCTCATTGCTGCTGTCCAGAAATTTTGATAGAATTTAGAGGATTATGATAACACTTTCAGAAGAGTTCATCTGTCTTGGAAGTTTATCACATCTGCAACCTTCAGTGGCTAAGGATCTGGTTCTCTTCTTGCTAACACCAGTTTTCCAGCACTGAAGTGGTGTCACTCCTATTACTGAAGATGCTTGTCTTAGAATTGGAAATGAAGGTGGAAGAGAAAGAAAATGTTATAGTTTATCTTTTAAAGAAGAAAGTTTGCCAAGAGGAAAAATCACACAGTTATAGGAAAATGTCCTCTGAGCTCTTTAAGAAGCGTCTCATGTTATGAGACCATAACATAAGTATATATTTGTATGGGTTAATACAAAATCCCCTCTCTCTGCCTCTTTAACCTCCTTAAGAGGCCTGTAAGGACTTTTTTGGAAACCTGTTTGTGCCCTTTTTTTCTGTTTTTTGAAAGTACAAGTATTTACATCACTGCTTCTACAGAACCCTTCTTCTTTGCTAGCAGATGTACAACACTGGCATGAAGGAGAGGTCCACATACTTCTAGAGCTGAAAAAACACTAGCTCTGGGACAAACACCTGAGGCTGGCAGATGAGCTGAGCAGACAGCATGGCATAGCAGAGGTCTCTGACCACCTTTCTTACAAGTACTTGTGCTGTGAAGCCAGCAGTTGTTGATATGTACCAGATGTTTCTATTATTTTATGTCTTGCAAAGATCTTTAGGTCAGAAAGGAAGGAGAGAAGGAAAGGTGATAAATATTTTCAGTTTTCCCATCTTGATCCTTATGCTAAGTTATCATTGTATTTCCCAAATGAAAAGCAAGGCAGTTCAGGAAATTCCATGCTGCAGTGACAAGTTTTGTTCAAAAACTGCACAACCACTTTAGTAAAGGGTTAAAGTCTTTGAAAAGGCTGCATAGCCATGTCCATTACATGGAAAAGTTCACTTTGTCTCCCTAAATCTTCTTGTCACAGTGCCATGACTCATTTACAACCGCTTTCATGACTAGTCCATAATGGGTCTCAAACTCCATCTTTTTTCTGGTGGTTTTCTGTTCCTCTTCTCCTGACGCTGTAAGGGTTACCTATGACAAAGTCTGAATGGTGGCCCCTGAAGTCACCTCTAGAACTGAGGCTTTTATGTCATATCGTGCCAGACATCCTAGTGGATCAAGAACTTTAGTAATGTAAATACGATTAAGTGACATAATTTGGGGTTTATTCATGACTCCCTACCCTCTTTTGTAGCATTTCTTGCAGAGAAATAGACAGCATGTCCTATGCCTCCTAATCCTGATCAAAAATGTCCTATAGAAAAAGTATAAAATTTAAAATTAAATTTAAACTGTTAATTGTAGCTCTTAACTACACTTCTTTTTATGACTTTCAGGGTGGTTGGATTTGGTGGGTTGTTTTGTTGTTTTTTTTGTTTTGTTTTGTTTTGTTTGGGGGGGGTGTTGTTGTTTGTTGTTTTTTGTTTTTTTTTTTTTCCACCATGATTATGTACATGCTTATTTGCAATAGACAAGCTGTTCATTTAAAAAATACTTCATGGTGTACTTGTCTAATGTTTCAGTACAGTACATCATGGCTATACAGAACATGGATTAAGGTTCACTAGAAATTACATATACGTTTCTTAACACATTCTGAAGGGTTTATGTAAAAGAGGGGTCCTTTCGTTCATAGCAAGGACACCAGAAAGTGTGTGATGCTTCTTTTATTGAGAAACATCAAGTAAAAAGATATTCTAAATGTTACTTTAAAACCTATACAGAATGTAAATTCCTGCTTCTTGGTCATCCTGGTAGATATGTACTTTGATATTTGGTCGACATGGGTCTGAGGAGCTAGCTGGCTTTGCAAGCCATGTGTGTATGAAGAGAGCTGTTAGACCTGAGGCAAGATGTAGGTGAAACTTGTGACTGTTGTTTGGATGTTATAACTGGGGGTCAGTATAACTCTGTCCATAAATGAAATACCTACATGATACCCCATTTCTAGATATCTTTTTACCTGTTCAGTATGTCCAATCTTAGTCAGATTGGTCTGGTTTGTACTGTCTTGTTAACTGGTACTTTCATAGTATTTTCTACCTTTGAACTCTCAAGTCAAAGCTTTTATCTAAAAAGATGAAATAATTGCTTTTTTCAATATGTGACTCCAGTGCAAACTGTGAAATCCTTTTTGTCTGAGACTCCTCCTGTTCCTTTCAGAAGGGTGATATTAAAGTGAATGCTACATGATCTTGCAATTGATTAGCACATCTAAGAAGAGTTGTTCCTAACATTAAGATCTATCACTTCAGTGGGAATAGACTCCAATTTTTGTATCAGCTGTGAGCGGAGTTTGGCTTGTAAAGAGAGCTAGAAATAGATGAGACATCTGGCTGGTATCTTACTATGGCCTGCAAACCTTCCAGGAAGAGAGGGACCTTGTTTATTGCAGCATCTGACCCCTGTAGGACCAAGGAGCAAATTTCAGGAAATGAGAAGCTGTAATTTAGGATAAGAAGAAAGATACCGTTAAGCAAGATGATTTTTAATGTCCAAAAGCAGGGCAGATATCAAACATTGGCTCACACTAGTGAAGAAGTGAAGAAATAATGCTCATATAACTTGTAGAAAGTTAATATTGGAGCTGAAATTTTAGTTAAACCCACTCTAAGTGAGAAGTTCTAAAGAAAAACATGATTAAAATCCAGTGTCTTACATTTTCAGCAATTTAGGAGCTAGTATTTATCTGAACAGGAACTGACTTTTCATTAGAAATAAGCCTTAATTCACTACTCAGACAACTCAAGGTTAAAGACATCAAATCTGGGGGGATATAGGAAAGTCTCAAAGCATTACAAATTGTGAGCTAGTATGGCTCTGAAATATTTACAAAACTTTAGCTCTTCTTCTGAAGAACAGAACATTAAACTAAATTTAATGGATTATTTTTCTTCCTTACTGGAACAAAGAGGATGTATTTTATTAAAGAAAATCTCCATATACCTGTGGTTTAATACAAGTTATCCAGAACATATAAATGACCATCCTGTTTCACAAATGTGTGAGATCATCTCCCAGTCAGAGAAGGCATACTACATTTCTGAATGCTGAGGGAGGCAGCAAACTTCAGGCATACTCAAGCCGCAGTTCACAATGGATTCTTGAGCATATAGGAAAAAAAATTGTGCCTAAAATCCGTTGACCTATGAGAGTCCTCTTCAAAATACTTATCAGTGTCCTAAGAGTATCTAGATAAAACACAGGATAACTCATCATTGAAAGATTGCAGGTTTAGAAGAAATATACTGCATTTAATAATACTTCTCCATTGAGACGTGCTGTATAACTGTTCCACAATGAGCAGATATGGCACATTTTGAGCAAAATACTCAAAATAATAGAAGAAGAGGAGTTATTTGCTGCAACTACAGTATATCCTTCCTCTGTATAGTATCAACCATACATGATTAATATCCTTGACAGGGTCATCAAAACAGTCCTTCAGGGCATGAGTGGAAACAGCAGAATTTTCTGAAACATCATCTCACGTACAGCACTATGGGAATACCTATAGGCATTTAATAAATGGATTTTTGCTGCTGGCTTTTTTGTTCCTTTCATGAAGATTCCCAGATCAGATTGTTGCAACTTGTGAATTGTTCAGAAGCAATGCTCTATCAGTATCTAACAAACATCAGCAGATACTGCTGATATTGCTATACTCAGGGACTAAAAGCATATGATAATCCCAAATTAACAAGTGACGCTTTAGAAGCTTTTATCTAGCACTGGAATGTCTCTTTTGGCTACATGTAATGACAGTGTGTAGCCTTTATCTGAAATGTAACTTTTTAAAATACTAATTAAGTAGTTGAAATAAGTTTCCATTTAGATGTCAAAGCTCTGTAACCAAACTGTGAAACTCAGTCAGCTGGTTTTATATGGAGAAAGCAGGAGGTATTTGTTTTGTACATACAGTTCAAACCCACTGTGATAGTATTCTGCTTGAAAGAATAGCATTAAATCAGAGAAAGTGCAGAAAGAAAATAAATAATGGCACATGTAATGCTCTTGAGAAAAAGGTTCAAAAGGCTTACTGTTTGAAATGGAGCTATCTATTTGGTTCAGTCTGGGCTAGAATGGTGTATTCATCCCAAGCTTATTCTTGGGAAAAATAAGGAAGATGTTAAACTATTAGTTTCCAAAACTTGAAACAAGAGGGAGTTCACTGTGAAGTGGTTGCCTATGCACTGGCAGTGGGTATTGACAGAAATTCAAGACTCGCATAAATAGCAACATACCAACCTGCTCCCTTCAGTGTAAATAGGCAGCTAACTGGGCAGCTGTGTGAAGAGGGCTTAAAGGTTAGATCAACAGCATATTTCTTAATTTTTATTGATTTTTTTAATCCTTTTCTTTCTGTGTGCTTTGTAACTGTAGATAGAAGAATAAAGCTCTGAAGGTGATGTTTGAATTATTTCAATTAGCTTGCCCCTTCAAAGATCCTTTCCGTGAATGGATTTATGGGTGTCAAATTAAACTGGGCTTCTTCTCAACACAGAGCACTGGGGCTATGGCCAGAAACACAGTTCCAGAATGGTTAAGTTCCATGATCCTGTCCGGATGGGTGGGGGTGAAGACCCCCTCAAAGGGATACACCCAAAAAGGATTTTGAAAGGATATGAAGCTTACTCAGTCTCTGCCTGTGAAAAAACACATAGTTTGAGGAAGAGGCATTAAGTGTTACTATCTCAGTGGCATTTTTTCTGAAAACAGACTGGTTTGTCTGCAGAAGCTTTTACAGTGAGTGCTCATTCCTGTGAGACTGTGAAATACCTTGTAGCTGCAAATCTGCATCAGCTGAAGAAGGGACAGTGAAGAAAGGCTCATTAAAACTCTTTGCTTAGATACTCAATTAGAGGGAAAAGATACTGCATGGGTATCTTAAGTTTCACTTTCTACTCCTGTTCCTGACTGCTCTTTCCTAAGTAAATTTTATCTCATTTGTGACTTTGGGTGCCCTTCCTTTGTGCCTATATAAGATGAGGAAGAAAGAGGATCTGGGGAAATAGAGGCCAGTCAGCTTACCTCAGTTTGTGGGAATGTTAATGAACAAATCCTCCTCAAAGACTTTCAAGAAGATGAAAAGCAATTCAAGTTTGGGAACAAGTGATGTGAATTTTCCAAGGGAAAATCATACCTAGCTGACCTGATTGTTTTTTACAAGATGCCTGTCTCTGTGGCCAAGAGGAGGCCAACAAATGTTTATATTGGCTTTAGTAAAGCATTTGGTGTGATGTCCTACAAGCATAGCTGAAGTTGTGAGATATGGACTTGATAAGTAGATTGTTAGGGGTTCTATAATTGCCTGGGCTGTTGGGCTCAAAGAATAATGGCCAGCAGTACCAAGTCCAGCTGGCAGCCTGATACGAGGGCATCCCTTGGGGATTGATATTGGTGTCAATTCAGTTTAACATCTCTATAAATGACCTGGATAATGGGACAGAGTGTACTCTGGGCAAGTTTGTGGGTAGAAGCAAGGTGGGACAAATGGCTGATCCCCTGTAGAGCAGGGATGTTATTCAGAGGGACGTCAGCAGGCCTATCACATGAGTCAGCTGGAGCCTCATGAAGTTAAAATAAACCAATTGTAAAGTCCTGATGCTGAGTTGGAATAACACTGTGCAGCAGCACAGCCTGGGAAGCAGACTGGCTGTGAAGCAACCACAGAAGACTTGGGTGCTGGTGAGCATGAGACAGCAATGCCCTTGCAAAGAATGTGGTCAGCTGTAAAGTGAGCTGCATTGGTGAGATTGTAGCCAAAAGGTCCAGGCAAATGATCCTTCCTCTCTACTTGGCATTTGTGAGACCACATCTAGAGTACTACATAGAGGTTTGGGTTTTCCTTAACCCAGTGGGAGGACACTGACACAGTGGATGACTTCAGCAGAGCAAAGATGGCCAGGGGGCTGGAGCACAGGAGGTATGAGAAGATGCTTGGACAGCTGTGTTTGTTCAGGCTGAAGAAGAGAAAGTTCATTGAAGACCTTATTGCTGTCTACAGTTGTTTGCTGGGAAGACACACCATAGAGTCCGACCCTTCTCCAAAGTTCACATCAGTAGGATGAAAAGCACTGGACACAAGTCAGGACACAGGAAATGTCAGTAATACAAAGATGGTAAAAAATATTTCCAGGAGGTGGTCAAACACTGGCACAAGTTTCTCAGGCTGTGGAACCTCTGTCCTTGGAGATATCCAAAACTTTAGCAGGTGCAGTGCTGAGTAACCTGTGGCAAATGAACCTGCTTTGGGCAGGAAGTTAGCTTAAAGACCTTGGCAGGTGTCTACCTACCTCAATGATTCTGAGTCTGTTTCCATGATTCTGTATTTACATAAGTTCTCTTTACATTAGAACTGTGGTGAATTAGCTTTTGAAATGGGTTTGTTAGTATTTTATACATTTAAATGTGTATAACATCTATGTAGTTATATTTCAATGTGGAAACTAATACATACTAGTGTGTAAGATGGCACAAGAGGAAAATATTTTGAGGTTTAAAAATGGCTCCAGGAGAGATTTTAAGTATCTAAGAAATGCTGCAGCTCAAGACAGCTGCTGGCTTTAACTTCACAATGACTGACTCACGACCTACCCTACTAAACACTTTATTGCACAATGTTGATTTCTTAACAAAATAAAATTGACATTGGATTATTATCCTGTGATAGCAGTGTTATTATTATGGCCTTCTGAATAGTGCTATGTTTTTAATACATTTGAGAAATACTGCATTGCATTTCAGAAGCTTGTGTGGTTAATGTGTGGGAGGCTTCATATGTAAGCTGCTTCACAAAAAAGTAAAGAACCCCAAAGTGAAGAACACTTTGGAAATGTGAACATCCTATACACTTGTCTGGAGATGAATAAGGGATAAGTGGCTGGAGAATAGATAGATAAAGCAAAAGAAGGAAAACATCCTAAATCCAGAAGGGTTTACTTCTACCTCTGCCTGAAAAGTCATGACGTGAAAAGTCAAGGAGTGTCTTTAATTACCACTTTTCACCACCAGATACCTGGCTAAGGGATACTGTTGTTATTGTGGCTGGATGGGGAGCCATTTTCAGCATTATAGAATATTTTAACTACAAGGAAGTAGCATTTCTAATGGTTTTCCTTAAATTCCTAAGAATAGCTAAGCTTGAAACATGAAAGCAGTAAGCATTTACCTTTTCAGGTAAAAAAAGACCTGCCCAATTTTAAGCTAATGAAGTTGAAAGCATTTGTTCAGCACAGCTGCATAGAAAAGAGCAACTCTCTTTTGAAAACTCAGTGTTATTTTGCATTCGGAAAGAATTTGCATACTGTAGCATAGCCTACAGTAGCCATTAGTTGAGGAGCTCAGGTAGGCAGTGTAGCTTCAAGGCCCTCTCCAGAGTCAGGCAGAAGATAAACTTGAAATGGGATCTCTCACTTTGAAGCTAGAGTTATCTTTCTTTCCTCTTCATGAATCACAATCCCCATCCTGAACCGGAGGAGGCTTCCTGTTGACTTTGTTGCTGGTATATTGTGCTGCTTCTGAAAACCATTACTGTTTTGATGAGGTAGCATTTTTCATGGGAAAATTTTGTTGCACCAAGTAGTTGGCAGGGGAGAGTATCAAGATGTTAACCTTAAAGAATACAAAATCCAGTGGAACATGACAGAAAAGAGACTAAAGTCCAGGGAAACAAATAGGTGGTGGGAGAGGCTCTTCCATTAACCTTGTCTTAAGATCACAATCTGCAAGACCTTTCTCAACTCTGAGTGTACCTTTTTTCCAGCCTACTTTCAAGTGTCAGTAACCTCCAATGCAAGCACAGGCTGGCTCAGATAAGTTATGTTAGCACTTACTTATATATCTTCCCTGCTCTGGTTCTGTGCTTTATTAAATAAGTGTTCTGCTTGGTTATTCCTCACTTCACAGACACAGAAGCTGAGGGAAAAAATTGGTGGAAAAAGTGCCAAACTATCCTGGAGCTGTCCAGAGCAAAATTAAAAATGAATCTACGGTGCTAGTATATCCTCTGGTTGAAAAAAAATGATTGCTGAAAACAGCTTTTTTTTTTTTTTTTTTTTTTTTTTTTTATTCATAGTTCTGTATTTCATAGTATATTTTAAAATATCTTTTTTGAATGTTCCTATAGAAGACTAACACAGCACCTGAGCATTCTGCATATACTATCACTTCATTAAGAATTACAAGCCAAGCACTGAGTCAGCAAAAAAAGCAGGAATCCAGTCCTATACACTGAACTTGCATTAACTCCAGCTTTGCAGGTGTCAGGGGATCAAAGCAACCTGCTTTCTACATGCTTTTTTTTTTTTTTTATTAATAAGAAGTGCTAGTATGATGTCTGCCAGTCTTAACAGGTCACTCGGCAGTTCTAACATTACTGGAACAGGCACAGGATGTAGAGTTCTGGTATCTGAACAAAAAATTTAGTTTAAAAGGTATGCCTAAGACTTTGAATTTAACTGTTATAGTGTCAATATACGTCAGTATATGTACTTAGTGCCCTGTTATAAAATTGTATAATTATGTTTTAAGAGAACTATAAATACTTATCTGTTTACTAGTCAATATTTTTGCTTTGCAACTGTGGCATTAGCATAAGCATTTGTAACTGCTACCTAAGAGAATTTCTGGTGCCTCTTTCAGTTCTTTGTATGGAATTATTCTTGCATGGCATTTGTAATTGTTCCTGTCAGGAAAATGGAAACCTTGCACATATTCAGTAATGTGCCTTGGAGAGCATGTAACCTTGGAGATCTGTGTAATGTACCTTCGGATAATGGAAATTCTGTAGATAGTTCCTGAAATACTACTTTCTTCCTCATGAAAGCTGAATTCTTTCCAGAGGTAATGTTTGCCCTTGGCAAAACAAATTTTTATACAATAATGTTTATAAACAGCATAGGAAGCAAGAAATCTTTCACATCTGTCAAATGTCCCAGTATAAAACTTTCTGCTTTTCAAGCATGCAGAAGGTTGTACTGAAAAGGAGAAACTAACAAAAAAACCTTGAATTATAAGTATCCCAGAAAATGTAACAAAATATGATCTTTTATTGTTTATATTTGCACATGAAAATTGATTTCTTTTTCTGGAATTGCAGCTTCTCATCTCATTCTGCCCCTTTCAGATTTGTAATGAAACAAAATGCACTTTTCAAAACAAAGTAAGGAAGGATTTTCCCTGTCAGACTATTTTAAAAGGTTATACCAATTTTAGGCCCACTCATCAAGTAGTCTATCTTTTTATTAAGCTCAAAAAGCAGATACTTTTTCACCTCTGATATCTTCATGGAAATGTTTTCATGAAGAACCAGTGCGGAAACTATATGTGTTCTCTTACTGTTTGAAAGCAGTAAGTTTGTGAAAAGGAATAAATAAATAAAAATCCTGAGGTTGTATTTTCTAGATGATTGACTTGGGTACTTTGTGAATAAAAGATACAAGCTTTTAAATCATGTATGTGCTTTTTACCCAGAACTTTTCATAAATGACAAATCACATACTTCTAATCCTAAAAAACATTTGCTAGGTTGCTAAGGTATGCAGCCAGCTTTTATTATGCTGCTTGTTACCTGCATCTATCTCCCTCCCTCCCTTCCTTCCCTCTCTCTTCCCAATTTTCCAAGATCAGCAGCACGCCCAGATTCAGGGCCATGTTGTCCTTTTTAGGCAGTGACTGTAAAGCTTGCACAGCCATGTCCTAAATTTACTGTTAGGAAGAACGTGTATCAAATGGCAGTACTGTATTAAAAAAAATAGAAGAATTAAAAAACAGTCCATCTATTGTCCACCAGTGTCCTCCTTTCAATTTGTAATACAATCAGTTTACACTACTCATGAAGTTTAAGGAAGCCTCTACCCTACAAAGAAGTGCCTAGCACATTAGTGTAAAATAAAATTAATGGGAATTACACCTTTCTGGCACTAAACATTATATTGGTAAGCCTTGGCAATATAACTTTAAAAATTATTATTTATTTTTATCTTTGCCTGTGTGAAATATTGGATAGAACTGGTATTTCAAGGCTTTGCCAGAAGCTGCACCCCATGACAAGATGCATTCTTAAGTTTCACAGCAGGACTCTCCTTTGGCAGCACTCCCTTCTTGAACTTGGAGTGGTATGCCTCAGCAGCACTAGCACCAGGATATGAAGTCTTGTTAAAATATGTATTTATTATATATATATATATATATATATATATATATATAAATATATATTTCATATAGTAAGACTTTTACCACAGAAATTCACTTTGTACTCTTGATGACTATCAATGTGTGAATGAAAGAGAATTATGTTCATAATAAAGTTACATTTTATGAAATGGTTTTAAATGCTAGGGAATATTTAATACATCTCCACAGGTACAGTAAGCTTAATGATTTGCTTGACCTTAAAATAATTATTAATACAATGGGTCAAAGAAAGATATTCAATACAGCATTATTTAAAAACATTTTATCAGAAAGTTTACAAAACTATGAAAAACCAAGATTTTTAATAAAACTTAGTAGGAATGTTAGTTTTTGCTCATATGATTTAACATTCTTTTCAAAATTCCTCTAAGTCTCAAAGTGAATTATCTCAAAAAAAAAAAAAAAAAAAGTATGATATCCCTTTAGGCTAAAGAGACTAGTTATGATAAAAGCAAACGTGAGATATTTTTACCCTGTTAGACTGTATCAGACCAGTTACTATAATGTAATTTTTTTTTTTTTTTCTTGTGCATGATTTGTCTCCATAGAAAGAAAAGACAAAATATCAAAAAGTGGGGAAATGACAAAGTTTCTTCCTGCTGAAATTTGATCGTTGAGGGGGTCTGACTAATGCCAGTAAGAATACGTGTCTCTGTTCTTAAGTTCTTTACTGAAAGAAAATGGAATAACTCACACTGGCTTTAGCAGTTCTGTTATAGGATTATGTGCCTTCGTGAGTCTTTCTTCCTTTCAGGATGTCTGTTCAGGGCATATCTGTGCTAACAAAGGCTTGAGGCAACGCTTTCTGCAAACTGGATTTTGAAGATGAGGAAATATGTCCATTGGAACCCTGAAGAAGTAAAATTTCATTCAGTAAAGGTCTGTTCCAAAACCCCTGAAATCAGTAGGAACTCTTCAATTTGATTCCACAAACCGTGGAGAAACACAAAAAGGTTTCAGTCGATGGCAGCTTTTATTGCAAAACAGCATTTCTCAGAAATAATTATGCTGTGACTTACTTGACACTTTTGTGAACACAATATTTTTGGGAAAGAACACCTCTTTCAAGAAGTGGGCACAAATAGAGAAATAGTAACGAATATGGAAGAATTTTGACAACATAACATCTTAAAGCAGCTTAGTGCTAGCAACACTCATCCTAAGCAAGCTACTTATTATCATGTCATCTTAACAAAAAAACAAAATGCCATGAAATTAGAAAGTGACATTAAAGATCAGAAAACAACTAAGAAAGCACAGTGTAAGGACACAGACTAGGTCAAGCCATAGTCTTTGTGTACCCGGGGAGTTAAAAGCCTTTTTATAAATTAAGAACAAATAATATAGTGGAATCTAGTATGCACTCCTAGTGGAAAGATCTAAATTAATTTTGTTACTGATCCCCTGATGATATTAGGCTAATCTTCACCACCCTTGCAACAGGTTTCACTGTATGCTTGTGGTTTGAAAGGGAATCTTCAAGTCAGAAGTATCTTAGTTTTCCTAGGTAAGGCAGGGTGGTGGATTACAGAACAATGCTGAAGCATGCTTAGGGACCAAAGTCTACCTTTCAGACGTTATAGATTAACAGCTTGTTTACTCAGCAGTCACTTACTGGGTGAGTTCCAAAAGTACCAGAAATGGACTTTTGTCCATATCTTCTTTAATATATTTAATTAAGAAAATAGCAAATGTTTAAAACTGAAGCTGCCATGAACCCAAAACTACTTGCATTGGCTAAAACCATTCAAGCCACTTTGAATAAATACTTCATCAATCACAAAAACCCTGTTAGCAAGTTAATTTTGTTGGCTGCATGAATTTTCTCACGTGTTTTCTTGGTTTCTTTAATGGATTCAATTATTATGGTTATTTTTTCCTGGTTCCCTAATCATTATTTTTCAAGTAGTCTCTACAGTGAATGTTTAGTTGTGTGAGTAGTTTCGTGCTTACACTCTAAATCCCTGCATATTAAATACCTGGGTTAAATTTGTTCCTAATAGACACTTATATATTACTTTTATTTTTTAAAAGAAAATATTTGGAAATATATCTTGTTATGTTAGTTGGTAACCCTAGACAATTGTGTACTGCAAATGCATCTGGCTGAAGTGAATCACCCCAAAAGCTTGTAGGCCATTAGCAGTGTGGTTGGGAATAAAAAATGACAGATAGGTAAATAGAAGCAAAATTTGAGCTATACTATGAAATTAAACTCTGCACAATCTATCCGGGCTTTTCAGGGTAAGCAAAAAACCTTCTCAGAAACATCCTAAACCTTCAGGTTTAGGACAGTAGATTGTAAATACGTTATTTACAAGATGATATTAAAACTATGTTGCCTTCAGATAATTCTGAAGGACCTTAGAAAGATGGTAGCATCAGTGAACATCAGTGAACAAAAGTGGTTTTGTTTTGTTACAGTTTGAAATCTGATTCTGATTTACAAGTCTGTAAGAATCTGTCTCTGAAGCATGCAGCATTTTTCAGCATTTCAAGATTCTGCTGAAGGAAGGCAAATATAAGCACAATTTTAAACCGAAATCACTTAGTCAAAATAGGCCCTTAAAAAGCATGCCACAACATTCAGTGCCTGTCATACAGACCACCTCTAGTGCTAAATCACCTTCCACCATCTGCAATCATTCACCTGTCAAAGCATTTCTGAGAAGAGCTTGAGAAAGAGGGGTTAACTGCTTAAACTCCATTTCTTTGAACAGATTCACCAACATGAAGACCATCCATAAAAAATTTGGGTCAGTTTCTAATGTATTCTGGCAGCTAGATTCAGGTGATAAACCTTCACTGACCTTTTAAAGTCCCAGGTTATCTTATGCAGGTTATGATATACTTTCTAACAAATAATAGTTCTGGAAGTCATGCAGAGTAGAGCACATATTTGAAGTATAACTATTGTCAGTGGTCTGAATAAAAATGTGTAATAATACTCTGAGTTGGCACATATTAAATTTGCACCTGTATTTTAGGTCAAGTTATGAAACTGTTGTATTTTGGAATTGCTTGACTTTACTCAGAGGAACTATGTCAACCAATATGAACAGTGTTACCGAGGAGCTGTATTACAGCATGTATGACTATAAAAGGAATTAACCTGATTTCTTCCTTGTCTAAAGTGTCTTCTGAGTGCTGACTAAAATTTAGGTGCCGTATTTCCTACTTTTTGGGAAAAAAAAAAATTCACATGCAGCAATAAGTGTGGTGGTTTAGGCCCTGCCAAGACAGGAGACCATGTTGCCGTTGTCCCTCCCCCACCCTCAGCCGGTCAGGGTTGGAAGTGAGGCACAAACCCCAGGGTTTGAAATAAGGAAAAGTTTAATACAACAGTGTAATAACAATTTGAAGAACAACAACAGCAATAACAACAACAATAAACAGTAATAACAATAAACAAGTCAAAAGATATACAGAGAAATACCACAGTGAACACAGCCAGACCACCACGCGTGCTTCCCGTGACCAAAGCCACAAAGGAAAGCTTCCCACACTGCCGCGCTGGACCTGATGTCAGCATGGTATGAATAACCCGGCTGGAGATCCCTTCCCCCTGCTTGGGAGAAACTTAACCCTATCCTAGCTGAACCAGGACAATAGGTCATTTTTTTATCCATCTTTATAATAGAATATTCTTCAATAATATTTTTTAAATAGGTGCTGATCAGGTACTTCACAAAAGTGTGGTAGATTCCCAAACTGAAGCTTAATTAGAAATTGGAAGATAATTTGATCTTTTAAAAAGACTCAGTGCAGAGTGTGAGCTAAAATGCTCTACTAATCTACCTGCCACTTGAAGTGGAATATATGTAGGTATCTCCAACTCTGTTCAAAGGTTCTGTGGTCAAGCTATTCACTCCTTAATTCAAAGAATGTAGCTGCTTTCCATGTATTGATTGAGGATGGACTTTACAGACTCTAAGCACTCACTGACAGAAAATAAATGCACAAGAGTAAGCAGTAAATTCAATTTATAAAACATAATCTTAATATAGATGTGATGAATACAAGATTAGCATAAGCACTGCTTCTAACCATCTGGCTTATATAAACTTCTCCTCAGGTGTATTGTCCTACAGATGCTGTAAAGAAAGGTACATGCACTACTCATGTATCCTGACAGTCTCCCTTTGTTCACAATGGTGGTGTGTCATTCAGCACTCTTTCTTGCCCTTCCAAATGTGTCTGCTTGCTGGATGGGAAAGCCCCTTCTCAAATCCCTGGATGCTGGATGTGCAAGGACTAAATCCACACACCCAAAAAAGGGTCTACAGCAAGTCTCAGCCACAGTAGTTTGTAAGTGCTTGAAATAGTACAGGATCTGTTTGATAGTTAGATCAACACTGCAAACTGTGGTCATCTGTAATGTGAATTATGAAAAAAAGTACTCCCCTCACAAAGCTGCTTGTCATTCTGCTAAGATAAAGTAGGTTCCAAACATTATGTGCAGTGAGGCCCAAATGTCCTCCTTTCTCCATGTTACCCAGCTTTAATGAATTTCATTATTCTTTTTTAATTTACATGCTCTTGCAGAATAAAGGTCCCCAAATCATTAACTAATTTGATAAGTCTGAAGTACCAATTCAATTCTCTGGTCCCTTGAGAATCTTAGCCGTCTTGTTCAAACACCTCTTAACTTAGTTTCATAATTAGATACACCTTGATTGATGTTTTTTTGTATAGCACTTGCAGAGGGAAGGAAATCAACCTAATTGTTATCACAATTTAGCAAGTGTAAGATTAAAAGTCTTACCAAATCAGTGATTTCCAAGAGGAAACAAAGCCCTGCTCTGATGTAGGGCAACGTAAGAAAGGTCTTTCAGGTAATGACTCCAATAATGAATTACTTTGGGAGGAAGAAATTGATATAACAATTACCAAGAAAGTTTTCTCCATGCTACCTGCACTTTGGATATATATTTATATGAAAACAGGGAATCTAGTTTTTCTTGTTCAAAGCTAAATCATTGCAAACAGGAAGTTGATGGTGAAATATATATTGGAAATAAATTACTAAGTAGAGTTGGAACAAAAGGAAAAAGTACTTTTTTCTAAAAGAAACCCTTTCCTTTTAGAATAACTTCTATCAAAACATTTTTAAATTAAAAACCCAGTAATTTTGAAAGCTGTGTTAAATCTCAGACATTTATGACTGCTCACATGACATGAGCAGTCCTTGTGTAGTCAGACTTTGTGGCAGGGGTAAGTAGGATCAGGCACTGAGTCACCATGAACACACCTTGATTGCTATTTGGTTATAGTTGAACTGTGGGTTACAATGTGCTGTTATAATTGGCTATGAGAAGAAATAAGAATAGTTCTTGTCTGAGACATAACACATACAGGAACTTATTTCATGATTATAAGCAAGCCTGTCTCAAAATCTCCATTCTTACTGAAGAAATTTGTCTACAGATGTAGAAATGAGAAGTTGTTGCATTACTGTAGAACTTTAATAACTTTAGGACTGAAATAATGACATGAGAACCATGTTTGGGGTTCAGAATCAGTGCTACAGAGTGCATAAACTTAAAATAATTACTTTCTTGCTTATATAATTGACTAAGAGCTTCAAGGTTAGGCCTTGTATTGTCATATATTTAAAGAGAACTCGAGCAGGCTTTCTGTTCCTGACACTATTTAACTATGCGTCATGAACTCAGTGTACAGCAGTGAGCCACAGCATTAGGCAAACAGCTATGATTATGGATATGGATGGGCAGAGGGATTTGAATTTACAAGTATATGAAATGGGTATTAGTAAATAAGAGTTTTCTCAAAGTTTTGAGTGTTTTGGGAATAAATCTTGTGCTAAATCAGCTGGAAAAATTGTAAGCCATATATTTCTTTATATTGTCATCTGTGTGACAGTCTTAATGTTTGGGAATTATTCAGGGTATTAAAGGTGTCAGTGGTTACAGATTTACAGTTTGCATGTACTACTGAAGAATTTAATCACAGGGCCTGGGAAGTTATGAAAAGACCAACTTACATTCAGCAACCTCTTTTTCTCATTTTTCTATCACTTTCAAAAGTTTTAGACATTAACATTGTGACTAGTAGTGGTTAAACATAACCTACATATTCTGTTTGAGTAGTAGTTATGATGGAGATCACTTCATCAGAGTAGGAAACTGGAAATGCAAGCTTTCATCTAATGGTTGTAGAGTGGTAATCTGAGAGGAATCTGATTTTACTGATTTTTAGACACTTCTAGTAGCCCTGTTACTTTAGTCATGCACAGTTGACTACTGTAGTTTTTTTTCTTGGTTTAGATTTTGGGGAGTTCTATGCTGATTTTCTTAAATATTTTTCCTTTTAAGAAAACTCAGTTTTGACTTTGCAGGAAGTTTAGAACAAGACTCTGTTGTATTTATAAACACATCGTGTCAGTTATAGGCACGTATCAGGCAAAATCTATGGCCAGCATGTTGTTACATATTCTGGGATTTTGCATTAATTGTGGGGAGAATGATGGAAAACATGTAGAATTATGAAATTTTGGATGAAAACAGGCCGCAGTTCTGGAATCTCAAGTTTAATGAATCATTTCCAGCCAGTCTGTATCAGTAGGAATTAAGCAAGTTATTTACATGCAAATTCACATTTGCTTTGGTAGGTAATTCTTGTCTCAGATGAATGGTCATAAAATACTGATTGACAGAAGTAATAAATCTGATAAAGGTTGTCATCAGCTAATAGAGTGAGGTAAAGGAAATCTATAAGGGAAATCAAGAAGCTCTAAACTAAAGCTGGCCAACCTTTATCACTGTATTAATTTCCTTATTAATTGTCACAGAGTGGATATTTGCCAGGTAGAAAAGTCATCAGCTGACAGCAAAAGGAGCATAAAAACTGAAGAGGTAACAGAAAATACCTCATTTTAGTTGATGGTTTGAAAAAATATACTTTATAGTGCAAAGCTGAGGTGAGAAAAATCTTGTCAAGCAAGGTCATAAAAACAATGGGAATGGATTATTAAAAAAAAAAAAAATCAGTCAGTATATGGAAGACCCAAACAAAAGACAGAAGGTGAGACTCATGACATGAACATGAATATGCTGATTACAGCTCTCCAGTATTGTCTGGTAACACTGAAAGCTACTGCTTTTACATTTCTCAGAGCAGTGATGAGTGCTGTTCCTCAGGGGTTGGTATTGGAACCGGTGCTGTTTAACATCTTTGTCAGTGACATGGACAACAGGATTGAGTGCACCCCCAGAAAGCTTGGTGACACCACCAGGCTGTGTGGTGCAGCTGACACACTGGAGGGAAGGGATGTGCCGTCCAGAGGGACCTGGACAGGCTGGAGAGGTGGGACTGTGCAAACCTCATGAAGTTCAACAAGGCCAAGTGCAAGGTCCTGAACATGGATCAAGGCAATGCCAAGCACAGATACAGGCTGGGCGAGGAGTGGATTGAGAGCAGCCCTGAGGAGAATGGCTTGTGGGAATTATTGTATGGAAAACTGACTGTAAGCCAGCAATGTGTGCACACAGCCCAGAAAGCCACCCCTGTGCTGGGCTGCATCAGAAGTGTAGGCAGCAGGTCAGGAGAGAGGATTCTGTCCCTCTGTTCCACTCTTGTGAGACCCCCCCTGCAGTGCTGGGCCCAGCTCTGGGGGCACCAACATCGGAAGGACACGGACCTGCTCGAGCGGGGCCAGAGGAGGCCACGAGGATGCTCGGGGGGCTGGAGTACCCCCCTGTGAGGACAGGCCGAGAGAGTTGGGGGTGTTCAGACCAGAGAAGAGAAGGCTCCAGGGAGACCTTAGAGTGGCCTTCCAGGGCTTAAAGGGACTACAGGAAATGTGGGGAGGGACTCTTGATCATGGAGGGTAGGGATAGGATGAGGAGTAACAGTTTTAAACTGAGAGAGGGTAGATTTAGATTAGATATAAGGAAGAAATTCTTTTCTGTGAGGATGGTGAGGCACTGGAACAGCTTTCCCCAGAGAAGTTGTGGCTGCCTCCTCCCTGGCAGTGTTCAAGGCCAGGCTGGACGGGGCTTTGGGCAACCTGGGCTAGTGGAAGGTGTCCCTGCCAGTGGCAGGGGGGTGGGACTAGATGATCTTTAAGGCCCTTTCCAACCCAAACCAGTCTGTGATTCTATGAAACAGCAGTCATTAAAAAGGGACAAGGTATTCAGCAATAGCACAAAATCTGCAGTGACAGCACCTGTATCTCTTGTTTTAAGAATATTTTTCCTTCTCGCTTGTGTTATTAAATTCTGTGGAAAACATACTTAGACAGGACCCAGATCTAAAAAAGCACAGGCACTAAGTACATATATGAAGTTCACAGGCTAGCAACATGCATACATCCTGATGCTTTGAAATATAAGTTTCAAAATATGTAAAATGTTGCAAAGTGATTTCCATCTGTTATATCCTAGATTATGACAACACAACCTCATTAATAATTAGACACGAAAGAGAGCTTGTATTAATGCCCCTGTCATGGCAAAACAAATAAAACAATACTAGAACTTCTGCATGGTCCAAATGCACATGAAAACTGATTTGTATTTAAATTACTATTAACCTGTATATTTCATTTTTCTCTTATAACAATGCTCATGTGAGACCTTTCACTTGTCATAGTGTCACAGACTAACACATATATATTACAGTTTAGCATCAGAAATGCCACAGAGAACCATCTGTAACAGTTGTATTATATTCCTATCATACTCAACTCCAGCCTGGACAAAATTAATTTCTATTAATATAATTCAGCCAGTTTTTATTAATGAGGCCTATTGAGGGAGGATGTCTAAGCCATTGGACTGTGACTCAGATAATTTCCTAGTTTATTATGTGACCTTGGGCAAGTTGCTCACTTACTCTGGCTGGAATTTTCTGAGACTCCAAAGATTTTAGAATGACAGTAGAGCTGATTGATTGCTTTGGTTCATTGGCTAAAATGAAACATCATGCAATAGTGAGGTGAGGTTTAACCAAAAAAAAATGGTTGGTAAAATAGGAAAAATGAACACAAAAACCTAGAGAAGAACTAGGTTCATCTCAACAATTTAATTTTGCTACTGAAGTTCCTTTCTGGCTTTATCCCTTTTTATTACATTTGGGAAATGTTTGAAAAAGTATTTGATTTGTATAGAAAGTAAAATATAATAAGAATGTTTTCATTATTCATGTTTTCTAGAACAAATTATTTGACTCAAATAATCTAATTAGCTTTAACTTGAAATGACTGCTTCCAGAAGTACTATTAAGAAAAAAAAAAAAAATCAATTTCAATGAGATGCTCCTATATAAGAATATTTTATTACACTTCTCATTGAGTTCGTAAGTTTTTAGAGACAGTGATTCTGATAGTATGTATACCTACAGCATTTACACAGCATGTTTTACATTTCCTGAGCCTTCAAGGAATTTGTGTAATAAAAATAGATTCATAAAGTCTTCTTGTCTTATGCTTACGCTGATCTTGTGTCTTAAGTGACAGTGTAAGCAGGTGAAAGGGAAACAAAAGACTGTTGGATAAACTTGTAAACAGAAAAATAAAAATGCTGAAAGAAAAAAAAAATTACTTCTGTGGTCTCAGTGTCAGTCAAATAAGACATCAGAAAACTTGTTTTCTTATTGTGACCTAAGTAGGAACAGCAGAACCAAGAAAGACCTATCCTGAAGATCAAAGGTCCCCAGTTGCAGCTCCCAGAAATGTCACTGTTCCCTCCAGCAACAGATTTAGTGCACTCGATACATCCATCTACACGGATTCAGCATATATCCAGGGTAAGGGTTTCACACTGAAAATTCCATTTAAATGCCAGCCTTATTTGTCTCATATGAATAGGCAAATGGCAAGATCAACTATTTCATTTTAAGGATCACAGAGATGGGTGATCAATAAGAACAATTCCCTGTTACATAGGCAGCTGTACTGAATGCCTCATTCTGAATGATGAGCCCCTCTACAACTAGTAGAGTGCTTGGTAGTGGGAATGGTAGTGAAGTACCATCTAAAGCCATAATCCTCCAAACCAGATCCATATGTGACTGAGTCACCCAGCAGAAAAAATGTGATCTGTATCAGATACTGTTACGTTTGCTTTTCTCAGATGTTTTGGAAGTTTTATGCTGCAGAAAGACAGATAATATCTGATCTACTGTAAAGTTTAGCAAAGCAGACAGGCAAAAACTTACCTGGCATAAAATTTTCTCTACTGGTTCATAGTGTTCAAGAAATACTGTTAGTGAGTAAACAGCATTATCACATGACTGCAGTATTTTTAATCCTTCCTAGGAGCCCAGAGTCAGATTTAGTGCGTTGTCAAACCACTGTCTAAGGTTAAGCAAACACACTTTTGCTTAGTTACAGACATACATGGGTGTTTGCAGGTTGGAAAATCTATCAAAGTGTCTTTTTGCTCGCATCTCTTCTTTATACGGAAAGATCTCCTCTTCTCTTCTCTTCTCTTCTCTTCTCTTCTCTTCTCTTCTCTTCTCTTCTCTTCTCTTCTCTTCTCTTCTCTTCTCTTCTCTTCTCTTCTCTTCTCTTCTCTTCTCTTCTCTTCTCTTCTCTTCTCTTCTCTTCTCTTCTCTTCTCTTCTCTTCTCTTCTCTTCTCTTCTCTTCTCTTCTCTTCTCTTCTCTTCTCTTCTCTTCTCTTCTCTTCTCTTCTCTTCTCTTCTCTTCTCTTCTCTTCTCTTCTCTTCTCTTCTCTTCTCTTCTCTTCTCTTCTCTTCTCTTCTCTTCTCTTCTCTTCTCTTCTCTTCTCTTCTCTTCTCTTCTCTTCTCTTCTCTTCTCTTCTCTTCTCTTCTCTTCTCTTCTCTTCTCTTCTCTTCTCTTCTCTTCTCTTCTCTTCTCTTCTCTTCTCTTCTCTTCTCTTCTCTTCTCTTCTCTTCTCTTCTCTTCTCTTCTCTTCTCTTCTCTTCTCTTCTCTTCTCTTCTCTTCTCTTCTCTTCTCTTCTCTTCTCTTCTCTTCTCTTCTCTTCTCTTCTCTTCTCTTCTCTTCTCTTCTCTTCTCTTCTCTTCTCTTCTCTTCTCTTCTCTTCTCTTCTCTTCTCTTCTCTTCTCTTCTCTTCTCTTCTCTTCTCTTCTCTTCTCTTCTCTTCTCTTCTCTTCTCTTCTCTTCTCTTCTCTTCTCTTCTCTTCTCTTCTCTTCTCTTCTCTTCTCTTCTCTTCTCTTCTCTTCTCTTCTCTTCTCTTCTCTTCTCTTCTCTTCTCTTCTCTTCTCTTCTCTTCTCTTCTCTTCTCTTCTCTTCTCTTCTCTTCTCTTCTCTTCTCTTCTCTTCTCTTCTCTTCTCTTCTCTTCTCTTCTCTTCTCTTCTCTTCTCTTCTCTTCTCTTCTCTTCTCTTCTCTTCTCTTCTCTTCTCTTCTCTTCTCTTCTCTTCTCTTCTCTTCTCTTCTCTTCTCTTCTCTTCTCTTCTCTTCTCTTCTCTTCTCTTCTCTTCTCTTCTCTTCTCTTCTCTTCTCTTCTCTTCTCTTCTCTTCTCTTCTCTTCTCTTCTCTTCTCTTCTCTTCTCTTCTCTTCTCTTCTCTTCTCTTCT